>NW_022985081.1:0-52427 GCF_010015585.1 Eremomyces bilateralis CBS 781.70
ACTCCGTTGCGGGTGTTGGGTCGTGGGTGGTCCGCCTGCTGGGGACGCGTCGGGGACGCGTCTTTGGCCTGCGGGCCTTTCCCCCTCATGCGCCCTCCAACCATTATTTGAGAGGGCTGCAATAGTTGATTATAATTGAATGAAGTGTGAAGAATCGATTACGATCATAATCTCAGCTAATTTTCAAGTTGTGGGCTGTTTTGCAGAAAAATGTTCCCGCAGTTTGATATTTAAAAGCTATAGGACGGTTTAACAAACCCTTATCTATATTTCATCAACTTTTGGAGCCCACTCAACTTCTCCATATGATGTTATTCGAATATCTCGTCAATTCTAGCAATTCTCATCACGTCGACTCCACAGGAAATTCGCAACAGTTTCTCAGACGTTACACAAGACAGTTGCACTCACGTGACTAGTTTTAACGCTAAACATGGGTTTAATCTGGTTACGGTTTAGCTTAACTAGGGTCATGGCTTGAGTAGCTAACGTCTGAGCCCAAGCTGAGATAAGCACGATGATATGTTGTAACCCCCGCAGCATCTCCGCTGAAGAGTAGCGCCCACCTTAGAATATAGCCCGTTGTCTTCCTCGACAGCTGTGTCCTCTATACTTATTCACCACCCTTTGTCAATAGTCATCTCCAAGAGCAGCATCTCCCTTCTTCTATAACCATTCTTCAGGTTTTGCGAGCTATTGTTCGCCAACTCTTAAGGCCGAAACCCGGAACTCATGGATCCTCTTAGTATTACAGCTAGCACTCTAGGCATCACGCAATTTGCCATCTCCAGCATCGTCCATCTCCATGATTTCCTTGATAATCTTGCTGAAGCTAAAGAAGTAGTACGAGATATTGCTTCCAACTTAGAGGGCGTACAACGCTCTTTGACTGCCCTGGAGGAACTCACTATATCCGACCGAGCGACTTATTCCGCAGCCAAAGTGGATCTGGAGAAGACTGGCGTCGTCGAAGCCGTAAACAACTGCGGCCAGGCATGTGCCAAATTTACGGACAACTTGAAGCGATGGACGAAACATTCCGGCGCCACACAACTCTCCCTTAGAGATCGCTTTTCAGTCGGCGTGTGGAATAGAGAAAAAATCCGGACATTCAGAATGCAGGTCCAGTCTTGCCAGGCTACGGTCCATTTCGCCGCCACAAGTACCCAATTGTAGGACAGCTATCTTATATCACTTCCGCGGATGTATGCTGACGCTCTAGAAAGAATCGTTCAACTCCGCTCCGAACAGACGTCAGAGACTGATCGTGAGAAACTAAAGGGACAATTACAGGCTCTCGAGGCAAAGATCCAAGAGCATATGTATCTTACCAAGAAGCAGCAGGGTGACGCACAAAGCCGTGTGCAAGGGCTGCAGGAGGAGCCAGACGACGAAGAAGATGGCGGTGCACAGCGAACCCTAGCCATTCAGGAAGTTGAAGAGCAGACACGCCGCCTCGAGGCTGATCAGGTCTCTTCTGCTGTAATTTTCTCACAAGTGCGCTCCAAACGGACAGGCCAGGATATTGTGAACATCATAACTTCCGACGATTCAAGAGCTTTGGTAGGATTACCTGAGGGCGTTGTCGGAAAGGTCAACCAGCGGATCAGGGATGTAACAACACAAAGAAACTCTGCTGCAGCTGTGGGAGTGTTCGACAAAGACGTTGACATTAAGGATTTTTTCAAGCAATAGTTACTATCAGGGCTTCTAGGTGAAGGTTAGTTGCTTGTTGCTTGGGAATGGATACAAGCCTTGATATTTGTTTTGATCGTCGCGAAGCTTCCAGGGTGATTATCCCGTACTCTAGTGACCAACATCATGTATGTGCCTTCGAGCCGTTAAATGACTACAAAAAAGGATAAGTCAGAAGTTAAGTCACTAGCTCTGATATGGCTATGTACACTGTTAACACTATTGTGCCGGAGGTCGTGTCATTGGCGTCGGCCCATCCCGTCGTTAGTCCCGATTGCACCGTCGCCGATGCGGCAGCATTGGTAAATCGTGAAATCTGACCCTGAGGAACCAAATCTCGGGGCTGGCGAGGAACGCCAATGAAATTTCTCGAAGGGGTGTGATGGGTTCTCACGAACAGCACTACCCCCATTATCGCCTAGCGCCTTGGCACCGAGGAGCCATTTCAGGACGCCTAAATTTGGCAGTTCCACGGGTACCTGAAACTGGGCCAACTGCTCGCTGCATTTTCACCACCATGCCGATCATTTCCATGGCATTCGTCGAGAGCAATGACGGACGGCGGATTCTGGTGCATTGCTATTGCTATCTTTCCGGGCTAACCCCGTGGTATTGTACTACCATCCGACTGGGATAACCATGGACGATCCTTTCCACCTTCTGTCATACAACGGTTGGGAACCAATCGATTTCCTACGCACGCAGGACGCAGATGTCGTCTATGAAGTCGCAACGCCTCCAGTACCCGCTCCCGTCGAGGCCCATAGCACGTCCGATACGGTCCATCGAGAAGAGACATGCAGCGTAGAACAACAGCAGCAGCAGCCAGAGAAGCTTGCTTTGGTTCAGCGAGCGGACTGGGACACAGAGATGACATACGATAAGGACCCGCCAAGTTTCATCCATTATTCGATCGAGTGGAAGGTGTCTGTGAACAACAAAGTAATCTCGAAGGATACTGAGCAGAATCTGGTGCTGGCACCAGCTGCATTCTGGGAGCTCTTCCTGCAACCCAAACTGGAGAAGCTCTTGCGTAGAAAGGTACCCCACAACAGGTGTGTGAAGCCGGATGATACCAATATCGTCGTCTCAGTGACAGAACGATCCGAGCGTGACTTAACGAAGCGCTTTGACGACACTGATATAGACTGGTCGATTATTGAAAAGCAGCTTGTAAATTGGGGTGAGCTGTTCCGCGCTGGTAAGAAACTCAGGGTAGACATTATATTCAGCAATATAGAGACTGGCCAAGAGCTGGCTGGTTCCTTGAAGAAGAAAGGTAATCGAGGCCGCTCTTCAGCGACACAGGCAATGCTCACAGAACGGGCCGACTTTCTCGATGCCGATGATGAATCTCCCGGACAGCCCTCAGTCTGGCGAGATGTATACAATCTTATGCGATGTCCAGGGCCGCCATGTCATCTCGGACCTCACTGCTGGCGCGATCCTGTGGGCAAGAAGCACTATAAGCTAAAGACACACCACTTCAGGAGACTTATCCAATATGCTCAGCAGGGCCACCCCCTTAGGACCCATGATGATGTTCCGGAAGACATCCGCGATCTCTTATATGCAGAAGAGCAGGAAAGACTTGAGAGAAGGCAGGCGACGTCAGCCAAATCCATATCTGGCATGGCTCCCATTAACATTACCAATGTGCTGCCGGGAAACTCACCACAAGCCTCTATTCCTGTTTCATACGCCAGAACACCAACCTCGGTACAGCCTTCGGACTCCTTGCCGGCCGACCATCTCAACATTCCTGGTCTTCGCGATACTGCCGTTCGAGAATACAGCGAGTGGCAGCAGTCAAACGTTGGCGATAAAAGTCTGAAGGATGAGTTTCAAAAGGCCTGTGACGCGGTATTGATGGAAGGGTTTGACCTCGAGCAGGTTCACGAGGATCAGGACCCGGAATTTCTGGTCAAGAATGGGGTGAAACGAGGCATTGCTCGACGCTTTGTGAGTGATATTGACCACTGGGCGAAGAGATACAAGCCGGACACTGAGGACTCTGAGAGCGTTGTATAAATCTTTAATCATTTATTACCATGGGCATTATAGCCAAGTCATTCAGGAATATCCATCACCGTATAACTTTTGTTCTTCAACAGTAATCCCCGCCTGTCGAAAATGACCTTTGGCGCTGTCGTCCCTGGCTCCGACTATATCAATGCACCATTCCAGAAACGCATCAAAACCCTGTGCGGGATTCTCCTGATACTCTTTCCAATTCCGCTTAATGAATGCCTTCAGCTCAGCAAAGAACTCTTCTATTGGATTGAGATCTGGGGAGTACGGTGGCAGATACAGAAGCTTAACCCCCGCATCACGGCAAAGCTGCTCCACCCGTTCTGTGTGATGGAAGGATGCATTGTCCATTATAATAACCGATTTAGGTTCCGGATATCTGCCGCAGTGAGGAAGGAGCTGCTCAATAAAATCCTCAAAGACTGTGGCATCCGTCGTTCCCTGGAACACTTGTGCAAACACAATACCATCCTGGCCATAAGCTGGTAGAATCTGATATCTCTGGTCACGGTGAAACTGGGCGATCTGTACAGGAGTTACTCCATCGGGCGACCAGCCTGTTCTTCTGAATCCGATCCGTTTGTCACATCCGGACTCGTCTACATAGACCAGCTGATACGACCGGAAGGACGATAGGTTATAGAGGTAGAAGTCTCGCAGGTCCACGTTTCGTTCCTTTGCAACTCGCTGAGCGGCTTTCTTCGACCAGCCAACGGAGGCCAGCGCTCTGCCGATGCTGTAGACCGTTACCTGGGCTTCAAACTCATCCCATAGAAAGACGGCCATCTCATCTTGAAATAGCTCTGGCTTCTCGATCAAGTGTTCGCAGAGCGCTTGTAGCATGGGAGGGGTGATGCTTCGCGGTTGGCCGAGTCCGTTGAAGGGAGCTCTAGTAGTGCTAAAACAGCGTAAGTTAGAGCGGATGTGTCAGACCGATCGCTCGCTGCAGTGAGCAGCGTCGGCTATTTAGGCAGTTGTTAGCAAGCTACACAGAGTCATATCACAGATAAGATCTCGGTCAGACGCAGCGAGATTCAGTGCCATTTTGACGGCTCTACGGCCAGAAAATTGGGAGATGCAGTTGAGATGGAGACAAGTGTGTCAACGAATGGTCTTGGCGTTCTCTCGTCATCTGCAGCTGACAGCTGTCGCAAGATGCCCCTGTTGGTTTCTACTGCCCTAACTTTCCTTTTCACTGCCCATTACCCCTAGGCTAGGCATATTTCGGACAGCTTAGTGTTTTCCCTTGTGTCCCAGATAACATCACACGAAAGATGAAGAAGAAAAGAGAAAGGAAAACAAACAGAAGGGAAACAATATATACAGGTACTGGCATAGTAATGCTCTTATATGATAATCTCCTATTGACACGGTCTGGATGCGCAAGGTCTGCGATTACCAAGTTCCATTGATCTAAACTACAGAAAGAGGAAAAGAGAGGAAATCTCCTAGCACCTTTGTGCGCGAGATATAGGCCTCCATTTGTCGAGTCCTAAAGTCCTAACACAACAATTTGCACATGACTCCTGGATATTCACCAGCCACACCCAAGGGCCCAGGCCACAGGCTTGGGACCATAACACCTATCACCAACACGTCGTGAGGCATAAGGCAACGGAAATATGAACCGTGACAATCATCCCCTTAGGACAGTTACAGTCTTCGAGTATATTAACAGCGGCGTGCTGGTTCTCCCAGTTAGATTTCCGTCTATTAGTAAGCTATTAAGAAAGTCAGGTATTACTAATAAATTCCATTATTTCCTGTACGATATGACCTGGAACGCGACAAGAATACAAGCACGACGATACAGCGCTAGCTCCTCGGCGGTAGACACGGGGGTATCCAACTGTGGCGTCAACAAAGTGGACAGAGGGTAGTTTGCCCGATTCTGCATTGACAGGAGATGCAAGTCCCGATTTCCCGCCTTGTGATTGTTGCCCAAGAAGCACGAGTCCGTTGAGAGTGGTTGCATTCAGAAGCCGGGGCAGATGCACAAACGACGCCTCGCAATATCTCGTTTGATCTCGCGTGATCATCCATCGGACACCGGTCGCAAAGGGTGTATAGAAGATGGCTCGGTCGGGTCTAGCTTGAGGCTCGGCATTATGGAATAATGCAGATAATATTGACGATTCTCAGCCTCGAAAGGAAACCTTTATATAAATCGGCTGTGCCGTAGGGTTTGATTGTCTTAGGTAATAAGGTGAGAAAGATCATCCGGAATAGGAACGGTCCAAGGGGGTTCAAGGGTCAGTCAGCTGTGGAGAGGGAAGCGGTGCGGAGATTCCTGTCCAAAATCTCTAGATAAATACGATATTTTCGGACACGCCCTCTCCCTCACATCCAACAACACACACATTTCAAGTTTTCATCTCTCTTGGCTTATGTACCACCCAATACAGCTCGTATTGTTGGCCAATCGAGAAGAGGCGGGCGATACTCCGTATTGTGGTTTCTTATGTGGTATTTGACTTGGAGTAAGGCTTTGCTTCTAATTTTATCACGATAGTCTTTGCTCTGCTATAAGTCTCACTTGCGGAAACCGTCTAGTCCCATTGCGGAGTCACTTGATTGCTTCTCATTGAATGCTTACGGACGTTGCCGCTGCATGAGCTGAACGTTGGCATGCATCGTGACCGTTCGCTGGGCGTTGGATCTCGTCTGGGGTCGACTTCGACGGGATGCATACGGATATAGACGGAGCGCCATCCTAGACCATGAGCCCAGTTGGCGGGGAGGTAGATGTAACGTCCATCTGATGTCCGTTTTTGGGCGAAGCTGAACAACTTGGAGGCATGGCTCATGGTATCAGGCGACATGGTAACGAATATATAAAGCTGTCTATCGCGTTCGTTTACTTTCAATGCTATCATCACCCCGCTCTATTAAGCTATTATCCAATATCATTATCTCCTATTCCGAGTAATCAGTTGCTACCCTGCACCTATCAGCATCACAGCATGTATCTGTCAGCTGTTGCCTTTCTCTTCACTGCCTCTGCCCTCCTGGCATCTGCGGCACCCACTCCTACAGAGAATCTCCAGCCTCGCGCCTGCACCACCATCTACCCCGACATCGCTCGGGTTGAAGAGGCTCGGCCAGTGGAATCCTACCTCCCCGGCTTCATCGCCTCCCAGAGCGAAGGCAACACGAACAATAAAGATGCCTTCGCCGAATTCACTGTCCCGGACGGCCATTGGGGGTGCACTCTCCAAGCATATTGGCCTCAGAACTACCCCATTCAACGGACCGGCAACGATCTGGTCTACGTCTACTCCGTTCAGGCGCCCTTGAGCCGCAGCCCCAGGGGCATCGATATTTCGTGGGCGTACAGCCCTGTGCCAGGAGCTCATATTGGGACAGTTCGGTTTCAAAGCGCATCGTGGGGACCGAGCACGCAATGGATCAATAGCGTCACTTGTGCTCCAAAGCTGGCATTCCGGTTTGCCATTGGGGAGACGGGGGCTGGAAGCATTGAGTTTAATCAACAAGCTGGGGTTGCTGGCCTGAGGCTGACTTATGACTGTTAAATGAGTGAAAGTCAATGATGAAATGATGTGAGAACCTTTGCGTTCTAATACCTGTAACTATTTTAATGGAATGTCCGTACCGTACCACCTTTATTATTGCCTCTTTCTCGTCAAGTCATATCCTATGTGAGCTATCGATTGTGTCGGTGGTTGTGTCAAGGTGTCTACCCCGACACGGCGAGATTTCCTGGGTATAAAATCTGCAGCACAGCACACATGCAGTCAGATTCTAATTCCGTATTCCTCTGCTTCATCTTCCAAACCTTCCAATCTGAAAATTACCCGGCTAGAGCTTCGTCCAACCAAATGATGGCATCTAAAGTTAATAGAAATTCGCTTCATTTGGCAACAGAAGAACTCGCCGCTTCGCCGAAACAAACGATTGGATGCCGATGACAGTTCAATCCACATCTGATATAACGGCAATCTTGACAGGCAAGGATATACATTTATATTCTCATTCATATCGAACATATGGCACTCTACCAGGCTTTTTAAAGTATCGGGAGTAAGTATGGGCAAAAATCCAGGAATTATCATATCTGGAGAGCAAAGCTCGGCCTGGTTTATGGTTCAAATATTCTCTTTGCCTCTTCTTTCCGTCCAGTCAATGCTCACATCGTGAACTGTTGTCTGTGCGGCTATCGTGAACGCCTGGTATCTATGGCCGATCATATGCGAACAGTGAAGAATTGAGTCAGTTTATGCATTTCAAGTCAAAGTATTTATGAGCGCTCATTTTCCCTATCGGCATAACCGTTACACCGAAGGTCGATCCTACGATGAAACACAAGTCCTAGAGCACAATCCTTAGGCTGCAGTAAGGACTGTGAAACGACTTTTCGATCTGTCCAACTCCAAATATCAGATCTCCAGCCTCGCATCCAGCAGCCACGCTAACTCAAGTCGCCATGCACATCTTCAAATTCTCCGCGTTCGTCTTTACGCTGCTTCCCGCACTCTCATCCTGCGCCAACCTCTTCGTTTCCTCATATTTGGGCAACGTCACAACCATTGCTCTTCCCGACCCTCTTGAGGGCGACATATCGAACCATACATCGTTTGTGAACAACGGTTGTGGTCTGAATCCCTCATGGTTGACCTGGAATGCGCTAAACCGCACTCTGTTCTGCTTGGATGAGGGATGGACGACAGGAAACGGATCACTCGTATCGTTCCTGGCCCTCGATACTGGTAGGTTGGTCCGGGTCAAGGGCAGGACTATAGGAGCAGGGCCGGTTAGTGCAGTGCTGGGTGGACCGGCCGATAGTCGAGCGGTGGTCATTGCAGACTAGTAAGTTGCACTTGATATCATGATCATTCCAACTTCCCAGCCCTTTGGCCTTCATTAGCTCGGGAATTTAGGACCAACCCGCTGACTGCAAATAGCGCTGGAGGGGCTGTTGAGTCATTCACCACAGGCGCTTTGGGCCTCACGACAAAAGGGACCTACATCCAGCTCAGCCTTCCTTCTCCTGACCCGCGCGGCGGCAAACAAGATCCCGAGCGGCAATCGGCGCCCCATCCTCACCAGGCAATCCTAGACCCAACAGGCGAATTCATTGTGGTGCCCGATCTCGGCAGCGACCAGCTCCGAGTCTTCAGACTGGGCGCGAATGCTCTTCTGGAGGAAACTGTAGTTGGGATCAATGAACCCGAAAATACTGCCCCGGCTGTGGACATGAGACCGGGCCTAGGGCCACGACATGCAGCATTCGTCACCTTTGATGACCCGTACCCACTGACACTTCTGTATGTCGTGGGAGAATTGAGCAACACGATGACAATGTACAATGTCTACTACGAGGAGGGGATTATGGTGTTTATCCATTGGGGAGAGCAACCCATATTTGGGCTCTATCCTGCCCCGGGAGGCGCATCAGTCGGGGAGATATTGATTTCGGTGAGTAGAGCTTCCTCCCTGCATTCTCGGCGCCGTCGCTCATCGGGATTCTCAGCCGGACAAGAAAAATATCTTCGTCTCCAACCGCAATGACCAGCTCTTCAAGCGCAGAGATGGCGATGGCAGCCCCGTCGACTCCTTCGAAACCTTCTCCGACTCCATCACCACGTTCAGTTTGAATTCGGTTGGCGACGCGGTGTGGAAGGGGCTCAGCCCTTCCGGTGGAGTCTCCCCACGACATATGGCATTCAACAAGGACGGAACGATATTGGCGGTTGCGAATCAGAAGAGCGGGCGGGTTATGTTCTGGAATAGAAATTTGGAGACGGGAGATTTAGTACAAGTGATCGCTTGGGCATCGGTGCCAGGAGAGCTCAGTTCCGTCGTATGGGATGAGTGACTGAGCAACTCCCTGCATGCAGATCGGCATAGTGCTGGACTATTACTATATGGAACTTGTCCGCAAAACAACCGAGGACCGGGGATGAAGGAAATAAGAAGGCCCTAGGAACCTTCGCAGAACATAGCAGCCATATTTCGGCAATAATTTAAATGGAGGTTTCGTTGATATGAGACACTCCGATCTCTGTGATGCTGTCGGAGCTCGCGTGACATATTGCAGAATGGGGTACTCGTTCGACGTAAGTCAAACTCAGGGGAGATCGATTACGGTAACTAGGGGATGTTCGGGCAATTGCTTGCCGGTTGGAGGTTCGACACGACACGCGTCCAAAGCGGGAAGTGGGCCATACTAAACAAGCCACGGCCCACCATATCCGTCAGTGTTTCAGCGGTTAATCCAACCTGACGATGACGAATCGACGACAGATGGATTTTGCAAAGGAGCTTTCTGGACCCGTGGCGAAGTACTTCCCAAAGGATATAAAGGTCGGGTGGAATGGCGAGGTAAGCATACTGGAGATTGTTCCCGTCGAGTGAGAGTCGGAGAAGTTGCTGATCTTGCTATCACGGGCCACGGCACTCCACGTCTCCATGATGGCATCCCAGTAGGGAATACGTCACCCTGCGATAGCCGTAACTGACTAAATCCGACTAAATGCTCAAGCGTTCGAATATAAGCGGATTCGGCGGTACCCCGACGAACTGGCAAAAATCTGGACTCGGAATTTCAGATTGGCCAGCCTGGATACAACACTAGACTCGGTGACACGGTAGGTTTTCCTTAACTGGGGAGTTGGAACTGGTATAGAGGATTTCAAGTCTCAGATAAGGCCAGATCCAAAAGTCGCTTTCAGGGTCTAGCGGCAACCGTTTTTTTCGTCGTTTAACGCGGTTTTGCCCTCTCCTAAGGTCTACCGGTTCGACCCACCAGAATGAACCGGCTGTAACCTTTCCAAACGATCTTTTAAGTGATAGTTGACTGGTGAGATATTGGGCATAAAAAGCCATTCCTATGAGTCTAGACGTCGTCGAAATAAGAAACCGCATGACAACGACCCCGTGGACAATGAACAATCAGATGTCATACGCCGTAACGCCGCAGCCCGCAGAGCAGCAGCCTGCGACAACTTCCCCGCTGAATCGGACCCACCGTAAGACCCTTTTAGATATTTCTCTCTATCTGATTATCCGTGTAGTTCCGTGCCGTCGTTACTTGGTAGTTGGGGGTGTTAGCTTTAAGCCATGGCGATCCAAGTGGAGTCCCGTCTCAGGTTCATCCGTCATATTAGTACCAGTTCGGAAACCTGGAAACCTTGGACAAGCGTAACCGGTTCCGAATATATTTGAACAAAAGTCTCGGGATTCACTCTAAAGTTCACAGTGAAGTTCCGCAGGTATCTTGATCATCGCGCCGTTGGTTATTTTCATTCGTTCCAGGCATGAGAAGCTCCATGAGATGAATAGATACCTTCATGCTCGCTCAGCCCGTCCTCGCAGCAAATCCTTTGCGCGTAGTGTCGATGTACAAGGTCTTCTTGGTGATACTAGCGACTGGTATCTTCACGATTGGCATCATCTGCCTTCGATTCACGATCTTCCCGGTGAGCTTGGGCTTATCGATCGCGAAGCAACAACACACCGATGGAACGTCCAATGTGAATGGGGGGACACAGAGCACGAAATACTTCAGTGAGTTGCCAGCTCCTAAACAACTAAGACATGACTTCTGATAGACGCAGGTGAGCCAAAGTAAGGATTTTCATGCACCGCAAGACAGTATCATACCGCCGAATTATGAATTAATGACTCGGATAGCGGAGATTGGCACTATGATGCTCGATATTACAAAGGACCCCTCTCGAACGAGATGAGGCAGGATGCTTTATATCACCTTATAAGGTCGTACTTGGACTTCTTCGCACAAAATACCCTCGAGACATGGCTGGCACATGGTACGCTGTTGGGTTGGTGGTGGAACAAAAAGGTCCGCGAACGCGATACAAGCCCGTAATGCGCCGCCAGTGACATGACTGACGTGGACCAGATGCTTCCTTGGGATACGGACATCGACACACAAGTATCTGTACAGACACTGGAACGTCTCGGCTCGGAGTATAATCAGACCTTGCATCGGTACGACGACTCGGTCTCGACGTCACGGTGGATGCGGAGGGCCGTTCAACGGGACTATTTCCTCGACGTGAACAGCTGGATCGGGGAACGGACATATGGAGACGGCCAGAACGTCATCGACGCGAGGTGGATCGACGTCCGCAACGGCCTCTTCATCGACATCACCGGCCTGACTGAAACCGCGCCGGAGCGGAACCCTGGTATGGTGCAATGCAAGAACAACCATTTCTATCGGGTCGAGGATCTGTTTCCGTTGACGGAGACCACATTCGAAGGCGTGACGGCGCTGGTACCGAACAACTCGGCTCGCGCTTTGACGGAGGAGTATGGAGAGCAAAGCTTGGTCTTGGAGCAGTTCAACGGGTGAGTGGTTCCGGAGTGAGGGTACACGATGGGGTCGATCTGACGAACTTGCAGCCATATCTGGAATGCGACTCTCCAGGAGTGGGTATTGCCCGGGACCGGGAGCAGCGGACCTCCGCACTTCTCCCAATTTGGGTCATTAGCGGCGTTAACAGCGGCTTTGGATAAGGCACGAAATGGCACATGATTGGAATAGTGCGCATGGATAGGATACCTGTGATCTCGGTGATTATGATGTGGAGGGTAGGCGAATGGGATCGTGTTTAGGAGCGAGTAGAGGATCTGACAACGGTTAATACTACGGGACGATAAATGGATGGATTTATGAATGCATCATGATCTAATAGACCAGATAACCAGATACCAGTCGATTTGGTGATGGCTGTTTTCATGTTTTGAGCTGGAATGGATTCCGGTCCCCCGTAGGAAGTTGTGATAGAGTTGCGTTTATGGCACGCGTCGCTCGCTTTAGCAACGAAGTAATTATGACGCCACATCCCTTGGGAGCATCGAGCCCTGACTAAACTCCACAATTCTATATCCGTGATGACCGAATGTCGAGGGGTGGCAAGTAGACATTTGGAATTGTCTCCAACAATGCCGAATCCTTCTATTGATTCTTCTTTTAATCCTCCTGGTTTCAATTGGTTCGACCTTCTCGACACCGTTCATGCTATCTCGCTCTCTCCCACGACTCGGAGCCTCCGGAACTCTCAAAACGGCTTCTCGAACATTTAGCTCTCAGGCAATACGCCTCCAGAAAATGGCCGCGCACCTGAATTCAGGCAGCGGTGATGCTGCTGCTGCTGCTGCTGCTGCTCAGGATGGAGTCCCAAATTCCCCAGCCGGATATACGCTCCGCGACCTACCGAAATCGTCCGTCTTCACCTCCGCCCTCCCTGCCGACCCAGATTTCCCCACCCCGCAATCCTCGCATTCCGCACCGCGCTCCAACCTGGGCCCCCGTCTCGTCAAGGGGGCTTTCTACACATTCGTCCGGCCCGAAGGTGTCGAGTCGCCCGAGCTGCTCGGCGTGAGCAAGGCGGCGCTCCGAGACATTGGAATTGCGGAATCGGAGGTGGACAATCCCGAGTTCCAAGAGGCGGTGGCGGGGAATAAGACGTTGACGTGGGATGAAGAGAAGCAGGAAGGCATATATCCGTGGGCGCAATGCTATGGTGGATATCAGTTTGGGCAGTGGGCGGGCCAGCTCGGTGATGGGCGGGCGATTTCGCTGTTCGAGTCGACGAATCCGCAGACCGGGAAACGGTACGAAATACAGCTAAAAGGCGCGGGGAGGACGCCGTAT
The DNA here is from genome assembly GCF_010015585.1 of Eremomyces bilateralis CBS 781.70. NCBI lineage: Eukaryota > Fungi > Ascomycota > Dothideomycetes > Eremomycetales > Eremomycetaceae > Eremomyces > Eremomyces bilateralis. The sequence goes on from NW_022985081.1 coordinate 13,370, forward strand.
TCCCGGTTTGCAGATGGCAAAGCCGTGCTACGGTCGTCGATTCGGGAGTACGTCATCAGCGAGTATTTGAACGCCATCGGCATCCGCACAACGAGGGCGCTGTCGCTTACCTTGGCACCGAATTCCAAGGTCCTCAGAGAAAGGCTCGAGCCTGGAGCGATTGTATGCCGGTTTGCCGAGAGTTGGGTGCGCATCGGGACGTTCGATCTGCAAAGAGCCAGAGGCGACCGAGACATGGTGAGAAAACTGGCGGATTACGTCGCGGAGAATAATTTTGGAGGATGGGATAAGCTGCCGGGAACCGTGGCGGGGACCACCAAAGCCGAAGATTTCGAAACACCCAGGACGGGATTGGGGAAAGACGAGATCGAAGGGGAAGGCGTGAAGGCACAGAATCGGTATGTTCGGCTCTACCGGCAAATTGCGCGAGCCAATGCCCGTTCGGTGGCGGCATGGCAGGCATATGGATTTATGAACGGCGTGCTGAACACCGATAATACGAGCATTATTGGTTTATCGATGGATTACGGACCGTTCGCGTTCTTGGATAGCTTCGATCCCTCATATACCCCGAATCACGACGATTACATGCTTCGATACAGCTACAAGAACCAGCCCACGATCATTTGGTGGAACCTTCTTCGTCTCGGAGAATCGCTTGGCGAGCTGTTGGGTGCGGGTGCGAACGTCGATCACACGGAGTTCGTCGAAGCCGGCGTGCGCAAGGAGGACGCGGATGAACTCATCAAGCGAGCGGAAGAGGCCATCGAGAAAACCGGCGAGGAGTACAAGACGCTGTTCATCGAGGAGTACAAGCGCCTCATGGCTGCCAGATTTGGGTTGAAGCAATTGAACGGGACGTTGAGCCCGGAGGCGGGCAAATCCGAAGGAGGCGATTTCGATTCCATCGTCAGCGAGGCGCTCGATACCATGGAAGCCCATGAGCTCGATTTCAACCACTTCTTCCGGCGTCTTTCCGACCTCAAGACGACGGAGCTCGAGACTGAAGAGCAGAGGAAAGATATTGCCGGGCGGTTCTTTTCCAGCAACGGGATTGGTGGAGATGAAAGCGAGGCGCGTCAACGGTTATCGAACTGGTTGGACAAGTGGAGGGCGAGGGTGGTGGAAGACTGGGCAGATCTAGCCGACTCGGACCGGATTCGCGCCATGAAGTCGGCAAACCCAAATGTAAGACTTACCTAACCCATTGTACGCCCGTCGATACGCCACTGACATTGTCGCAGTTCGTTCCACGGTCATGGATCCTCGACGAAATCATCGAGCGGGTTGAGAAGAAGGGCGACCGAGATATTCTCCCGGGAGTCATGGAGCTTGTACTCAACCCCTTTGCCGACACCTGGAACTGGAACGAGAAAGACGAAGGCAGATTCGTGGGCGATGTTCCAAAGTACAAGTCGATGCTCCAGTGTAGTTGCAGCTCCTGAGTTAATTTGGAGGAGATGGGGATCGTCGCCATACATGTTGGGGAAACGGAAGATGGACTCTAGATGGGCTCTTTCCCTGACTTACATATCATATGATACCATGTACTCAATCATGATCTACTCACTGCAACCGATTTCACTCATACAATTTGGACCTTAGGAGAATCAGCACGTGATGTCCTTTGGCCGTATCGTGTGTAGGTACTGGCGTACATGTGTTTCGTTCTTCCCAGCGGGTTTCTTACGAGTGGTATTGAGGTGATTCAGTTCCATCCCAAGGCCTTGAGATTTGAAGACTCGTAAGCTGTAGTATCGGATTGATATTGAATTCCGGAATACCAAATGTAGAGGGTCGCTGTCGGTTGTCCCATCAACAGGAGAATGAAAATTTCATTACAGACGCTGGGTTCGTGCATGACTCAGCTGAAACTTAATAACTGGTTATTTGAGTGGTCAGCCCAGGCGCCCAGCGCCCCAGCCACGGCCGCAGATGACTAATCTACGCGTGACAGCAGCGGTATCACACACTTGCAGCGTGAGACTTCACTTCGCGTTGGTACAAACGAGTAACGATATCTCGTCTTCCTTAGTTTATTCCTTTTTTCTTTCACTCTTTATCCTTCTCCTTCAGGACCGACCATCTCTTACCAACCAAGTCCTAGGTTCACCCATGCGTCATGAGTGACATCCAGGATTTGCTCACAAGGCTTCAGAGCCAAGATCAAGCTCGGAGATCTCATCCAACTGCCACCGCGCCCGATTATCAGGAACCCGCCGTTTCTTCCCCCATCTATTCTCCAGATCCCCATGGGCCTGAACCCCATCACCCTTCTGCGATCATGAGTCCCAATATTCCATCCGCGGCCAACACGCCAGACCCACAATCGACAAGTCGCACTGCGAGCCTCTTGAGCCTCCTTCGGTTCAACCCAGCAACCACCGGCCAGGCTCCCGCAGCACCAGCACGACAACAACAGTTCTCGCCAGAAGAGCAAATGGCGCAGAGCGTGCAGAATATCTATCCGCGAGCTGCGGAACCGTCGAAGGAGAACCGGGCAGTCTCGGCCTCGGACTTGGTGGCATCTTTTTCTAGGATGCCGACAATGCCTCAGCCGGCACAAACATCTCGCACGACCTCTTATCCAACCGATGTTAAGCCTTCAGCGTCTTCTGGATCCTTCCAAGCTCAGGATTATCTCCTCAAACTACTAAACCAAACCGCGAAGCAATCGACTCGGCCGACTCCCCCGGAGACTCAGACACCGAATGACCAGGTGCTAGATACCTCCGAAGATCAATCGACTGGAGAAGATCGCAGCATGGTTGGACATAGTGGAATCGAAGATCTCACCCAAAGTGTGGCGGACTTGAATACGACCGAAGGGACACCGGGCAAAACACCCCACATCTTCGGAGCACAGGAGTCTCCGGCGACAGCGTTCGATATTGAACAACAGCAGAAAGCGCGTGGTAGCCCTTTCACTTACGTCAATCCTTTCGAGCAGCTTTCCGCCCACCCCAAACCGGCCTCCAGAAATGGAACCCCACAATCGCTGTCACGCGCGGATCGAGAACCTTCTGCTTCCCGACAACGTCCACGTGAAAATGGCGATCGGGCAGAAACAGTTTCACAAGCTGTGAGTGAAGTAGGGGAAGCGGTCAAAAAGGAAATCGAATCTGCACTTGACATTACTGCAATCGATACCGTTTATCAGAAAGACGTCGAGGAGACTCAACAAGCTATTAAAGAAGCCGCTCAAGAAGTTGAGCAGGACATCGACGAGAGTGGTGGTAAAGAGGTACTTATGGACGACGGCATGCCCGAACCGATGGCGGAAGCTTTCGACAGCACGATCCGTGACTTTGCTCACCCTCCTCAGGGAGCTGCTAGTCGATCGAGTTCCTCTGTCGAGGAACCACCGAAACAGGCTTCCTACGACGTTATCACCTACAACTTCCCTATGAAGCCCTTCGTCTCGATCACCATCAAAGGATCTACCAAGCCTGCCGTGGAAATTCGGCCGGGCTCGGTGCTGGAGATCGCCCGCTTGAAGAAGGAATTCGATCAAGTGGACCGCAGTCTGATCGCCGCATCGCAGAAGTTCATAATTTACGCCATTCCGAAGAACAATGGGATCCGTGTCATTCAGCAAGACTCTGGCAGCACTCAGCATCTCTTCCAAGAAGTGAAGTCGAGGGTGTTCAACATCGGCCTCTGCGTGTCTAAACACGGTAGCGCTTTGTTGGAGAACGAGACGATTCTTGCCACATCGATCGATGGCAATACACTCTGGGCACAGCTCGCCAACCATAACAGTCCCGAGGGTCGTGCCGATCTCAGTGCCACGCGCTTGGTCTTCCCACCCTTCGGGGTTCAGGATGACCATGCCAGCGCCGGCCAAATCAAGACTCGGGCGAAGCCGAGTTCTCGACACCCCGAGTATTTCGCGATCGCTCGCGGAAAACTTATCCATCTCTTCAAGCCTCATATTGGAGAGGGCTACGTGGTGAAGCAAAGCACCCGGGTTGTTGCTGTCGACGACTGGATCAAGGATCAACCCCGAGCGATCCACATCGGCAAAGCTGGGAAGGATTTCATCTTCTCCGAGGATGATTCGGTCATTGCGTCTTTGGACAAGCAAGGGATTGTGAAATTCTGGGATATCCGCAAGGCGACGTCGGACCGTGATTTCCAAGAAGTCAAGGAGCCGATCACTCAATTTGCTACGACTCGACCGTTCGAGAAAGCATGGCCTACTTCGGTTCTCTTCATTGACAAAGAACGGCCTTACGTTCGAGGCATCGCTCAGCGATACCTCGTCGTCGGCATGAAGCAGAATCACACCCTGCAGCTTTGGGATCTGGCTCTTTTGAAGCCAATCCAGGAGATCAACCTTCCACACAAGTCGGAGAGCGACCCGATCTGCAAAATTGCTTATCACCCCAAATCCAGCACGATTGTCGTGGGGCATCCGACAAGGAACTCCATTTATCTCATCAGTGTCTCCGCACCGAGATACAATATTTCCGCCATGTCCCAAGCCAAGTATCTTGCTCTCATTGCGGCCAATAGCGGCGAGATCCATATCCCGGAATCGACTGCTATTATGAATAGTATCAGGGAGATTTCATTGGGTACCAAGGGCCAGCTTCGAAGCTTCGAGATCCTGAATGAACCGGTTACCGGTTCTCCCGTTGGGACTTTGGAAGGGGAATCCTTGTTTGAACTCTATGTTCTTCATTCCAAGGGCATCACAGCAATTGGCGTCCGCCAGGATGATATGGGCTTGGATGATGATGGAAAGGCGAAGCACACCATTGACGCGGCTTCGGCCGATATCATCGCTATTGAAAATCTCAAAGAAATCCCGCAACGTGGGTCGCAGTCTGAATCCGCTCCCGAGGAACCAACTCGAGGACCTTCTTCATCGGTGAGATCCTCCCGAGAGTCGCGGACCAACCAAGACCAAACGCCGTCTCGAGCTCAACGGAGCGCACCGGCTGGAACGCCATCTGCGGTTGCGTCGACGCTGGCACGCGTGGAAAACAAACAGGATGCGGCGCGGGCTGCAATCATCAATGGAGACAAGGGCGAAAAGGAGAAGGGCGGCGATCGAAGCGAGAGAAGGAAAAAGAAGGCCGCCAAACGTGAAGACGCACAAGTCGAAAATGGCGCGTCGAAAATTGCAATCGCCAACACAACTGCCGACACGGGGGCACCTTCACCTTCACCCTCCGCCTACGCTCTTGCTGCCAAAGCAAAGCAACCACCGACCTCCGCAACGCCTGAGAACATGTCGTCCTACGAACGTTCCATGACGGAATACATCGTTGGCGGGATGAATTCCGCCGTCGATGAAAAGTTGAATCAGCTTTACAAGAACTTCAACAACGAGAGTCGTGTTCAGAATGCATCCAATGCCGCTCGGCACGAGGCGGTCCTTAAGATGGTCGGATCCACTGTGGCAGAAACCACCGAACAGCTTCTTTCCAAGGTCATACAGGAACAAGTCCACAAGGATATCCTTCCACGCCTAGAGAGCGCAGCCCAGACTGCCGTCGAGCGAAGCACAGCGGACCTCTTCGCGAAAGAGCTCAGCAAAGTCACTGCATCGATCCCGAATCACGTTCGTTCTTCCATCGCCAACGCCCTCAATGACCTTGACAAACGCGTCGCGAAGAGCATGTCCGGTCACATCGAAGCGAATCTCACCAAATCGATCCGCGACGCCATGACGCCAGCCTTCGCGAATATGGCCACTGGGACCGCACAGCAGGTTGCAGGCGAGGTCGATCGACGTGTTGGAGAGCATCTGAAGCACTTGGATGCGCGTCACCAGCACGATGCACTCCAACTCGACCAGCTCGTCGGGCTCGTCCGCAACCTTTCGGAGTCACTCATCTCCCTGACGAAGCAGCAGTCGGAGATGCATGCGGAGATGTACGGGGAGATAACTAAGCTGCAACAGAAGCTGGCTACGCTTCCCGAGGGTTCCGTGGTGTCCAGCGGAGCGGCGATGGAACCGCAGGAACTAACGGTGAAGGAGCCGGAAGACCCGGAGATCGAGATGATCACGGCGGAGCTGGGCCAGGGCAAATTCACCGACGCTGCTATAATGGTAAGTATTCTTCGTCTGCCCGCGACGCGATTGTTCGATCTGTGAGCGTGTTCTAACCTTTTCGTTCTAGTGGCTCCAATCCGACAACCAATCCGAGCTCTTCGACCGCGTTTTCATCCGCTTCGGCCCCGAGTTCATCGGGCAGCTCTCCCCGCTCGTCGCCCTCTCCATCTCCGCCGCCATCACCGGCGACCTCGACAACAACCGCAAGGACCGGCTCGACTGGCTCGAGGTGATACTCGCGCACATGAACCCGAACTCAAAGGAGATCGTGCAGTTGCTGCCGAAGATCATGGACGTGCTGGCGAGTCGGCTGCAAGGAGTGTATATGCAGTTGAACGAGGAGAGCCCGACGGATCCGACGCTAAGGAGGCTGAGTGCGTTGGTGAAGAATAGTCGGGAGTTGAAGCAGCACGCTGTGTATATGGGTGGGCAGGAATAAATCAGCGATGATACTGCTCGGAAGGAATGCTCGCGAAGTGTGCTTCGGCAGAAACATGCAAAATAGGTGGATAACAACGTGGCTGGATTTCGGTTTTGTTTTTCATTGTCGGGCGACACAATCATGACCGGAAAATGTCTGATACCTCAGTGCGTTTTTCTCGCTTCATACTATGGCGATACATGGTGATCCTTCATCGAGTGGAAACGCCAATGGAATGGATCCATGGTCGCCGTTTCGGTCTGTCCTTTAAATTTTCGCGCGGCGGCGGATGGGATTAATTTATCAGCAACTCATGAGAGGCCATCCCTACGAAACAGCTTTATGGTGGCCTTCTCGAGGGAACTCGACAAGGTCGCCCCAAGCTTTAGATGGACAGCCTTCACGGTATAAAAGTTCTGGTCAACAGCGGTATTGTATTATCATAGCGAAACAGGATGGCTTTCGGATAATGCAAATAATATGGGATTGCGTAAATTTTACTGCGTGATCAGTTTCGCCTCTCGTTCCGCAACTATTCGATAATGATTCTATACTAGAGTATTCCTCAGTAAGACTGTTTCAGTATCGGCAGGAGACCAGAATGAGACCAGAACGTCTCCACGCTCATCGGTATCCGTCAAATGCTTACGCTCACATCACGGAACGGTAGAACGGTGTCTCATTGTACCATGCGCCCTCAGTTTCTCTTACGACTTCAGTTTCCCTTACGACTTGAAGATCTTCTCGAGTAAATCAAACATGATATCCGCTGCGATCGATTAGCGTCCATTCCACACGAACTCTAGGTATACCACTCACCATGATGCTTCTGGAAGATCAACATCGGCCTTAGCCGCACCGCCGACTCCCCGCTCCCCCCAATGTTCAACCCCACCGTCTTCCCCTTCATCAGCACCTCGTCCCGCCTTGGGCTGTCGAACGCGATGAACGTCCCCTGCCCCTGTCCGCGCAGATTCACGATCTCGCCCGGATACTTCTGGGCGAGCGCCGCAAGCCCGTTGTAGACGTAGTCGCCGACCACCCGCGTGTTCTCTACGAGGTTCAAGCGCTCGATCTCCTCGATGATGGCGCGGAACAGGATCGCACGCGCTGGGTCGCCCATCCAGGTGTTGAACTGGCGGTAGGGGAGGTTCGGGCGCAGGTCGTCGCGGCCGTAGTAGTATCCGGCGGTCTGGGCCTTCTTGCTGAAGGTCACCATGTCGGGGTGCATACCCTCGGGCAGGTTCCAGTGGTCGTGGGCCCAGAACTTGCCGGTGGCGCCGACGCCGGTCTGCACCTCGTCGACGATCAGCAAGATTTCGTTGTCCTTGGTGATCTGGCGCAGGCGCTGGAAGAAGTACGGGGTGGCATGGTTGTCGCCGCCCTCAGACTGGATGGGCTCGATGATCACGGCGGCCACGGGGGACGGGTTGTTCTTCAGGACCTCTTCGACCTCGGCGAGGCAGCGGTCTTCCTCGGTACGATTGAACTCGACGTTCTCGGCCAGCGGGTACTTCAGCGCTGGGAACGGCGCCTGCGGCCACGGGAACGCGGGGATGTCGAGTTTGTGGATCGCCTTGCTGCGGGTTGTGCTCAGGCTCCCGAACAAGCGACCGTGGAAGGCCTTCTTGAACGACAGGATGCTCATGTCAGGGCTACCGGGGCTCTTGTTGTCCATGCAGCTGGACTTCTCCTGCTCCGTGAAATCGACGTGCGGGCCTCCACGCCGCTGGAGGGCCTTCCACATGAACGCAGCCTTGAAGGCGAGCTCGTTGGCATCGGAGCCGGTTGTCCCCGTGAAGACTTGGTGGAGGCCTTTCGGGGCGACGCGGAGGATTCCGCTGTGGAGGATCTCCGCCCAGTCGTGCTGCGGGAAGTTGCCGAGCGCGGGACGGTTGACGAGGGCGGAGGCCATTTCGGGAGAGGTGGCCGCTTTGAGGAGGTTGGGGTTGTTGTAACCAACCGGAATAGAGGCGATTTGGGCGTATCTGAAAGGAACGCATCAGCATTGTACCACGATCGAGAGGTGATGCATCGATAGGGTTGTCACTTACACGTCCAGCAAGACATTCCCATCCAGATCCGCGATGCTTCAATTGGTCAGTCAAACTTCCTTTTCTCGATTCCTTGGAGTGCCATACTAATTGCCAAAGCTCTTCGAAAAATCGGTTATCATGTTCAAGCTCCGTGTATCAAACACCTTGTGCAACTCCTCCGCGGCCGCTTTGCTCTTCGGGCCTGGGATTTCCGTTGTCTTCACAGGGCCCGTAGGCTCGCCCGGCAAGTAAGAAATCTCCGACATGTTTTTGGGTGTCGTAGCGAAGCGTCTGTAATTTGGCACCGATATCGAGGTTATAGGAGAGCTCACGCAGCGGGCGGTATGTCGAGAGAGCTTCGTACCAACGCCCCTCGAGACGATTGGGCGGGCATGGGAGATATAACGGAGGATGGACGACATGGTCAAGGGTTCCCGCACGAGAATCAGACGTCTACTTCGGAGAGCAGCCCAGCAATTCGTATATGCAGGACGGGGGTATGCATGAAAGAAATAGATGAAGAGTGCATGTATCGCGACTTCGCGAGGTATGAGAGGAGGAGCTCCCCCGGCGTATGCGGAGTGATAGATTGCCAGGACAAGGTTATGCCGTCAATAGGCGAGAAGGCGAGATGGGTGTTGGTGGGGTCAATGGACGATAGCGGGGGAATGTAGCGTCTCCTCAGTCCTCACGCTCCTTTCTTAGCTCTCTATCATCACTAGAAGCTGTTAGTAAAGGTGGTTACCATGCATCTGCCTTGCACACTGCAAAGCTTATCCGCTTATCACCATCTCATCAATAGTCATCACACCAATGAACTAGCCACCCGGTTTCGTCTCCCGCTCCCGGTCGCATCCACTTACCGTACACGGTATCGCGTGCCGGTAAAGGCGTCCTGACCCTGTAACGCGGTCGACATCGGGGACTTCGGGCGGGGATCCATGCGTTGTCGGAATGAATTCCTTGGACAGCGGGCCGTTCATCGGACCCGGGATGTCAGCTTTCGTTGGGATAGGACCGCCTCCACCGAGCCCGTGACCTGAGGACGGGTAAAAGAACCACTCGGATCAGAGGGAGGACTCGATTTTAGGAATACACGGACGGTTTGGATGGTTAGAGAAGAAGGACACATTACTTTGTCGTACTCTGTAGGTACTAAGGTGAAAAGGTAGACGAGACTTGAGACTGCTTGCTGTCCTTTCAGCATGGGTATACCGGAATGCCTGTCGGCGTCGGAACGGTCCCTTTCCCCAGAAACCCCATCGGATGCATCTCAATTCCCACGCAACGCCCCCTGAAATTATATCCCTCTCCATCGCTATGGAAACGTAAATCAAGCGGTTTCCGTGCCCCCGAATACATCCGAAAAGGAACCCCAACTGTTCCGTGATCTGCTCGCATCACTGCTTCAACCCAAGCATCCTCAGCCGCTCCTCGCTCATGCCCTCGAAGTGCTGGCGTCCCCGATCGTCGCTCTCCCGCTCACAGCTGCCATTCGTGCTCGGCGTCGCCAGCTGCACGGGGCTGGGGCCGCGAATCATGCCTTCCTTGCCTGGTGGTATCCCATTATGTTCGCTGGCTCCGTTCCGCTCCTCGTGTTCAACCGTTCCATTTCCGTCCTCGTGTGCGGGGCGCGGCAGATCGTCTCCGCCGACCATTCCGGCCATCTCGGCATCCTTGTCCGCTTCATCTGCAGGAGTCAGCACGTCCTCCTCTGCAGGTGGAGGAGGCGGAGGTGGAGGAGGAGGAGTGTCCATTTTCTGTCGTTTGCCCTCCGATGTGCCTCTCTCCACGTCTTCTGGGCTTGCTCCCGCCGTGGCTTCGCCTTCATCATCTCGTTTCCGCTTCCGATCCGGTGACGATGGCGTCTCTTCTGGCTCACCATCGTCCTCGTCGTCGGAAATGTCGTTGAGCATGTCATTCTCGTCGTCGAGATCGGCATCTTGTGGGGTTCCGTTCCCTGCCGTCGACTTCATCGCACGGCCAGCTACGAAAGCGAGAAGGCTCTCGGGAACGGGATCGGTGGGTGTTGTGGAACCATCCTGCTTCTTGGGTTCCTTATTTTCCTTGGCCTTCTTTTCGGCCTTGCGCTTATCATGATCGCGTTTCTTCGCTACGGCCTTGTCGAAGAAGTCTTTGACGAATTTCTTGATGTGGGACTCTTGCTTCTCGGTAAGCTTGGTGGGGTCGGTGATACGGTTGTTCTTGTAGTCAGAGGCGACGATTTTCTTGTTGATCTGCATGGGTCAGCTGACAGTATCGAAGCACCTCACTTCTCCCTTAAACTCACCTCTTTCGCAAAGCGCTTCAAGTCATCCGATGGCAGCTTCTTGGCATATCGTTTCATGGCGTCTTTAATGACCGACTTGAAGATGGTGTTCTCATAGAGCTTCATCTGCTTGTCCTTGCTGTAGCTCTTCCACTTCTCCGACTTCCGTTTGGCGCGTTCCCGTTCCTTGTCAAGCTTCGCCTCGTCTTTCCTCCGCTGTTCCTCCTCCCGCTCCTTATCCGCGGTGCTTGGCGTGGTCGTTTCCTTGCTCTGCACAATGCCTTGAATGATCGCTTGTAGTTTCTGGGTATCGGTGACGGCTTTGTTCGGGGGCGGAGGTGGTGGTTGTGGAACGCCTGCAGGCTGCGTGGGAAAGGTCCAGGTCGTCTCGCCAGTGCCACTGTAATAGTACGTTCGGCCGTTGGCTTGCGCGACAAACCAACCCGGCGGAAGTTGATTTCGGGGAGGAGGTGGTCGATGTGGAGGACGATAAGAGCCCGTCCGTTGCGACATGCTGCCTCGAGGCCCGGTTGGTGCAGACGGCCCTCGCGGGGGTGAACGAGAGCGTGATCGAGATCTTGACCGTGATCGAGCCCGTACATTTCGGCGATCGTCGGCGAAGGACTTGTTTGGGGTGGGGGTAGAAGCAGCAGCGTTGGGATCGCGTTTGATGCGAGGGATGCGGTAGCCGACTTGCAGTTGTGACCAGAGCCCAAGGATCTCTGTCGCTTGCTTTTCCACCCGCTCATCTCCACATGTTTTCAGCTTCTCCACGGTTTCCTCGATCTTCGAGTCCTGAACCTTGTTTCGGGTGATTCGAGGTAGACGGAACAGGATATCGAGGACTTGGAGACACACATTGTGATCGTCGATCCACATGGCCAGGGTGGTCTTGAGGATCCGGTATCCGTGCATTTTGACGACGCGGTTCGTGACTTTCTCATCTTCGCATCGCTGGACGCGGCCGAGCAGCTTGACAGCGATCCATTTCTCCTTGCACTGCATGAGGGTCGCCATAACCTTGGTAACACCGCCCTCATCGAGAGATCGGGGCTGCAGGCTATCCACGTAGTCCTCATCGTCTTCAGCCACCTTCTTCTTCCTGGGCTTCTTAGGAGCTGCAAAGTCCCAGCCATCCTCCTCATCGATACCAAGCGCCTCAATAGTCGCATGCGACAATTTCGTGCCTGCGTCGGTTTGCGTCTTGCCACCAATGAAACCGGTGCAGTTCGGTTCGGCACAATAGCAAGGTTGAGGGTCAGCACCATAACGGTCGACGTTGTAGTTGAAGACGAGCTCTTCACCCGCTTTGATGTTGCGCTCCGCGAAGATGCCCATGCGGAGCTTATCGCCCACCACCCACTTGTCCACGTAACAATTCGGGTTGCAAGAATGATTGCAAAATCGTCCAAGGTTGCCTCGCTTCGTAGCATCGACGAATTCGCCTTTGCTCAGCGACATGAAATAGAAATGCTTGATGCCCGCTTCATCATATTGGATCATGCGGCGTCGGAAAGCGCCTTCCTGGATCACCTCGCCAATATACTCGAAGATGAACTCCTGTTCCTTCAGATCTGTATTCGCTCGTAGACCAAAGCCTTTCTTTTCCGTTTTGATGACTGAGACATCGGCGAATTGTCGTTTTTGGAACCGGAGGTTTTGGCAGTCGATCCCGCACCCGCAGTCACCGGTGCACTCCATCTTGGTGGCGCGATTAATGCAATCCGAATCTTCACCACAGGCATGATTAACTCTGGTGATGGGGTCTGGAGCCAGTGTCAGTGAGTCCTTTGAAGAATATCATCAATAATTATCTTGGGGGAGTGACTTACCCCACTCTTCAGCGCAGTCGCACTCTAGCGCCGGCTCGGTATAGCCCAAATACTTCGCAGAATACTGGCAATCATTGATCACCTCAAAATGAGTGCATGCCTCATCCGTGGAGTCAGGTAAATGGTCGAATAATGGCGGTGGTCTCGCCACGACCTTCTTCGATGATGTTCGCGATAATCTTGGTGCCTTTCCTGGCTCCATCTTGAGTGCGATGTCGCCACCGATGGTTTGTTCGGTGTCGGATTCAGGATGTTCGAGAGGAGTAGATGATGGGCTTTCGCCCTTCGGGGGAGGGGATCGTGATGAACCAGATTGTGATGGAGCGCGCGAGCCGTTTTCACTTTTCACTTCCGGCTTGAATAGAGGGGCGCCATTGATGTGCGGAGTGGAAGAGCTTTCCCGGCTGACGGGTGGCTCGCCATTCACTGTGTCAGTCTCAGGCACATGGTCGGCGTTCGGGCCATCTTCCTCCTTGATATTCATCTCTCGGACCTCCAGCTCCAATTCCTTCTCCAATTCCCTTTCCTCCTTGTGGTCCGACATGGTGGATGAAGCGATCGAAAGGGGCTGGATGAATAAGGTGCGCGGTTGTGTAGTGGTAGATCCGATCGATCAGCGGGTAGAAGAGAAGGTAGGTAGTGTTGCGAACAGGATTTATCGTGGATTGGTGAACCAAGGGGAAGGGACAACGGCGGGAGAAAACCAGATCTTGGACGGCCGGAATCGAGATCCCAACCCAAATTTCATGCGTCCCGCACAGCAGCTATCCTCATTAAATCCCCCAGTGATCCTCTGCAATCCTCTATGATCCTGTTCTGCCTCATGCGCTCGTGGTATGACCGCGCCTGGGGGGAATGTGTCGACGTGGTGACAGGACAATGGGCTGCGAAGGTAGGAACTGCTGCAGCAACTCCAACCGGTTCAACCGCCGTATGGTCTCTCAGGACTCTTATCCCCGTTCAATACCCAATCCGAATAGTAATACTGGTGAAATCTCTTATAATGAGCGACCGCATTCAACAGCGCTGACCGGGTAAAGTGTGTAGGAGCCGTGGTTTTGTGAGCGCGGCGTAAGCACCATCTCAGTCTGTTGTCATTGTTCGGATAACGGTCGGTATCCTTCGCGGGATAGTGGATGCAATCGATTGTCGGCCTTCTGATACACGGTCTCAGATTCCTCCGCGATTCTCACGAGGAAGCGTGGTGCTGGATTGTCAAAAGAAGGGTTCGACACATTCGAAGGGAAGATGGCGAATGGCTTTCCACTTTCCAGGGCTTAACCCGAATACGGCAAAGCTCGGATTTTACACCAGACGCCAGACATCAACCATCGCCCCCTCAAATCATTCCTGAGCGTGCAATTCTACCCTTCTACACAAGAATTTGGCTGATAAAACAGGTTCTCCTATTGTCTCTGTATAATCAATGTGCCCTACAGACCAAATTATTCCCTCGTGATGCTCGTGTTCCCCCATAACCCGCTATGCAGTACCGACCCTCGCCTCCAGCCGTTCCCCTCAGCCCTTGGACCCTTACCGTTTCGGAGCTGGAAACTCGTCCTCCAGCACCAAGCTCGCCTTCACATTCATACTCAGCAGCTCCTGAATCAGCAACTTCGCGGCATATGGCAACGTCATCCGCACCATGCCTTTGGAGCTCTCGCACGTCTGACACCAGCCTTTATACCCCATCATCCCGCACACTTCGCAGATATCGCACTCGTGGGCATCGCTGCTGATCATCAGCCGCTCTAGCAACAGTTGGCTCGCTCCATACGCAATCAAACAATCGCGCTCCATCTCTCCCAGCCGCAGCCCACCATCCCTTGATCGACCTTCTGTGGGCTGTCGCGTCAGGATGGCACGAGGACCTCGGGCTCGCGCGTGCATCTTGTCTTGGACCATGTGCTTGAGCTTCTGATAGTAGATCGGCCCGGTAAAGACATAGGCAGGTAGACATTCGCCGGTGATCCCGCTGGTCAGCCCGTCCTTCCCCGCGTAACTAAACCCGTGCTGGACGAGGATGTCCGCCATGTCCTCGATCTTACTGCCGCCAAACGCCGTGCCGTATCCGAAATCGCCAGACATCACGCCCGCTTTTCCGGCGACGAGCTCGAGCATCTTGCCGACCGTCATGCGCGATGGGAAACCGTGTGGGTTCATGATGACGTCCGGGACGACGCCTTTGTCCGAGAACGGCATGTCGGCTTGCTCGGCGATGAGGCCGACGACGCCCTTTTGCCCGTGGCGGGAGGAGAACTTGTCACCGAGTTCGGGGATCCGGGTCTGTCGGGTTTGGATCTTGATAATGGTCGCGTCGCTTTCGTTGAGGGTGAACATGACTTTGTCAATATAGCAGGGGTCCGGGAGCTTGTACGATAAGAAGGTGTTACGGTACTCGGTGTTTCGTGAGTTGGAGACCACGCTCAAACCCGCGGTGGTGTTCACGGGCGTTTGTTTGAGGAGGATGAAGTGGTCTTTTTCGACCTTCTCTCCAACTTCGACGCACCCGTCTCTTCCGATTTTCTCGAACCGTCGTTCTCCTTCTACTCGTGACTGCTCATTGATCCGTTCCATGCTTCCGCTGTGGTATTTCTTGAGAGGCGTGCTGACCTTTCGGAAGACTTGACATCTGCCAAACCCTCGGTCGCATGATGCCTTGTTCAAGACGAGAGCGTCCTCGATGTCGTAGCCTGAGTAGGACATAACCGCAACGGTAGCATTCTGTCCGGCTGGCAGCTTGTCGTATTTGATCAACTCGATCGTTCGAGTCTTGCACATTGGTTTCTGAGGGTATACCATGAGGTACAATAATGTATCGATTCGGTTGAACTGATTATATGCAATGGCACCGATGGCTTGCTTGCCCATTGCACATTGGTAGGTATTTCGGGGTGATTGATTGTGGTGAGGGTAAGGGATGAGACCTGCAACGGCACCGAGAAGGGTGAACGGTTCAATCTCAAGATGAGTGGTTGTAGCGTCAATATCTGGTTCGTAGATGGCAATGTTCGAGTCGTTCTCTTCGTTGACATCGAGGTACTCGACTACTCCGCAGGACAAGAAGTCATCGAAAGCCATGGTGCCTTTCCGTAGCGCGTCGAGGTGTTTCGCTGTGACTCGCGACTTCGAATTCTCCACCACGATGAGAGGTCTGCAAATACGTCCTTCATCCGTGGCAATGTGAACCGCGTTATAATGGTGGTTGATATGAATGCTCACGAATTCGGAAATCTTCCCCATCCTCCGGAATTTCCGAAATGCGTTGAGATACCGCTTCGGTTGCTGAGTAAGGGCGAGGGGGGTCCCGTTGATGAAGACGATATAGGATCCATCCTTGTACATCTCCTCCCCGCTCGCGGTAGTAACATCTTCAGCTCCAAGGATGAAGACAAGCTTTCGTACGGGTTCTTCGTCATCTTCGGTGGTGATGTGGGTCATCAGCGCCAGATTCTTGACCAGACCGCAGGCTTCTCCTTCCGGAGTATCGGCCGGACATAACATCCCGAATTGAGATGGCTGGAGAGCACGAGGACCGCTGACTTTTCGTGTCTTTTCGAACTGACTGGATATTCTCGTCATCATTCCAAGCGCGCTTATATAACTCAGACGGCTGAGGACGTGAGTAACTCCTGCTCGCTCCATCTTGAACCGCTTGAGACTCCAATTTCCCGTAGAAATGGCCCTTTCCATTCCCTGTGTGATGCTTCCCACATGAAGACTGAGGAAATCTCCTGCATCAAACGAAGCGCCTCGATTCGTTTTCCCGAGGACTTTGTCGACCCTTAGCTTGAATTCGTGATTGAATCTCTTGAAATGGTCCTCGAACAGCAGCGAGAGCATCTGTCCGGCAAGTTCGAGCCTCTTATTTCCGACATAGTCACGATCGTCGATAAGTGTGGGATCGTGCATAGTCATCAGAACTCTTCGGACCATAAATGCAATGTAGATGGCCTTCGGTTTGAAGTTCATCCCTAAAACCGGTACATGCGTAATGATGATGGAAGCGAGCGCCTCCATAGCTTCGTGTTGGTGGTTTCGTTTTTGGGACGTTCCCACAGGTTTTCTCATGATCCTGACTCGGCTGCCAATATATTCCAAGGCCTGGACTTGGGTGAAGACCTCTTCTCGTACGGCATCTTCGAAGTTGATGGCGAAGAAGTCTTGGTAGATGACATCTGCTCCTGCGACTAGACCCATGATTTCTTGATCAGACTGTATTCCCATCGCTTTCAGAATAATGACGATTGGGACATCCTCTTGGAGAATGTTGTGCTTGAGGAATATATGGCCCTTCTTCAGCAGCACATAGGTCTTGGACTTCCTCTCGTGTGTTGAGCTGGTGACCGACGCCTGGATTATGCCTTTCATCGCTTCCACGATAACTCGGTTTTTGCTGAGTTGCTCCTGCACGAGAATAACTTTCTCTTGACCACGAACAATGAAGTATCCGCCGGGGTCAATTGAGCATTCGTTAAGGCCGGCAAGCTCGGCATCCGTACGGTCACTCAGAGTGCAAATTTTGCTTCGCAACATGACCGGCAATCTTGCAACGCGGACATTTCTCCGTCTGACAGCATGTTTGTCCCGCTTGTATACAATGTCGACTACCACAGGAGCCGAGTATGTCATGTCTCGAAGTCGGCATTCGTTCGGGGTGACGCTGGATTTGCCAGCGAATCGCTCGTTGTTGTCTTCCTCGACACGATTTGGCGCAAGCACTCGGATATCCTCATATCTATCGTACCGGGTTAGCCAGTCTTCGTGTGTATTGCCTCTCCGTATTATCTTACTTGAGGAACCACCTGCTGTCCACATCGCTTCGCACATATTGGTTGGCTTTGACAATGTTCTTCAGCTCAACGTCGACGAAGTAATTGAAGCTGTCGATGTGCTGCTTCACGAGCCCTTTGACCTGGAGGAAGGCCGGCAGTAGATTCCACTTATCCCGTGCGGTGTCGATGGGGTCTGTCAAATGCTTGCCGTCGTAGAAAGGTTTCAGAAGCTCGTCGAATTCCACCTGCCGTTTTGGCCCCGGCGCTGAAGTTGCAGCAGAATGAGTCGGTTGTGGTCCGTTTTGTGATGCTTCGAACATTGCTCCACCTTGGTCCGCCTTCGGTTTCGCCCGTGGTGCCCGTTTCTTCGCTGTTTTCTGCTCCGCCTACGTCTTGTGAGTAGATTGACAAAGTGAGGCAATTGGGAAAGAATCGTACCTGGGCAGAACTCTCTGGAGCCTCTGCAGGAATTTCGGCCGCAGCCGCCTTCCGCGCCTTCGGAGGCATCTTAGACGGTGATCGTAAACCTCCCCTCGTGCTCAGGATCGAAAGTCAATTTCATCAGCCCTATGACTTCGGAAAGAAAATCGAGCTCGGTGGTATTATAAATGGTGAGCCAGAATCTTTGATGGCACTAATACTGTATGGCAGGGATTGTCGTTCGTGGTGGGGTTGAGGGATGGATTTGATTGGCTCCCTGAATCTTGTTCTATTCCTATGATCGCGATCTGATATTTGGAGTCTCAGAGTCAAATCCGAATGCCATTCACTTCCGCCCTGATAATTCAGACTGGGTCCCGTGACCGCTTTATGTCGCTCTAGAGAGAGCTAGATCATGAAGTAATATTGAGTACGCCCGCGTAGGAACATAGTTACCTCCGATTCGCTCTAGGCTGCTCCCTCGGCGTCATCCAGTCATTCAACCGTGAATATCAATTTCTCCAGAGTGTACGGAGTACAACTTTCCTCAAAGCATCACTGTACTCATTTTACAAGGATCTCTGGGACAGAGAGTTGATGGTGCACCCAACTATTTAGATGTCGAGCACGCGCTTTACTTGGTCCAGATTAGGATCTGCGTTGCGAACAGCCAACCGCAGTCAAGCACATATTCAAGTTGGCTAATTAGTGATGCATTGGAATTTGGAAGTCTGGAATTGTATGGTTCCTTACAAAATGAATTTCAACAATGGTGGTATATTCGGAAATGTTAGTCAAGTCATCGACCCAATAACCGTTCCAGGATTTGGTCCGGACAACCATTTGATGCATTGGCTGGATTGAGATATGCAGTCCTTTTGTGTCTCCTCCGATAGTAAATCATTATTAATATTAATAATGGTCGAAATCGGTCTACATTTCACCTTGAACTTTCCATCCAGGAACTCCTCCTCTGTGTCGTGCTGACACCTCCACTGTACTGTCCTTGTCGTGCAGCCACCAATGATGCTCCGGACTTTGAGACATGCAACTGAGCCTTCATCCGAACCAAGTCGAGTACATTATTACGATCCAGCCGTTACAAAGCTTTTTCTCCATCACCTTTTTTACATCCTAGAGACGAACGGAACAAACACGATCGAGATCAAAGGCCCCAGCTGACGAAGGTCCGATACCCCGTCGTTGCTCTTCTAGCAGAGCTCTCGAACACGGTATGGCGGACGCCAATCGGATATCCAGTCACCAGTGACCGGAGTAATAGTCTACTGTTGCGTACTATATGAACAAAATATTGAAATGTGGGGAGAGTGCGTCTTCGGCTCATGACTGCGTGTTCCCCGAATCCATGTAGCACCAGCAACCATGTCATGCACTGCCTGTGCGACGGCCATTTCTCTGGCTCCCTGGTGGTGGCGGCGTATCTACTGCATGCACGTCGTTACGTGCTGGCAACTATCCGTGGAGCGCGATCGGAACCAGCGTCGCCTCGCCAAATTCCGAACGGACTCGAAGCCCACTGGGCTTTGTCGGGAGCGTGCTGCTGCGACCTTATGGTCAGCGTCCGTATGGATAGGTTCACCGGCGGCAGCGCCCGTGAATGGAGGATTCGATATCGGCGCCCTCGTTGCCCCTCTCCGACAAGCACCTGCATTGCAAATGGATAGGCATAACCTAGTAGCAATTCCCCAGACGATGGTCGCTTGGGGGTTGGGCGCAGGTTGGCGGTGGCGTGCGCTTAGCAACCCAGTATTAGCTCAGGTCCCGCCAGGGTTAAGGTCTGGCAACCACTCGCAGTCAACTCTGCTGCAGCTTGTTGGCTTGCTCTCAGAAACACTCTTGAGGCTTGAAGTGCTCCAGGGGTGGGGGAGTGGTCTTCCGCAATCCGCACCCGCTCGGCCCAGGCGTCGCTGTGCTGTCTTGTACCTCCGTACTCTGGTTGAAGTCTGTAGATGAATTGTCCAACAAAGAGTCCAATCCCATGATCATTGCACACAAGTCGCCCGTTCCACTATATCGTGAATTGATCGGCCTGCCGTACCTCGTCCTACTGCTGACCTCGCTGTGCGGAAACGCGACCACCTTGGCCTGACAGCTCCCCCTGGGGATTTCTGATTTCTTCCTGCCTCCGAGTGGAAAATAGTAACAGCGAAATCAGAGGGCATTCAACGACGCTGGGCGACTGAGCGACTGAGCAGTTGAGCAGTGCGCGCCTCGCCTCCCCACATTCGCTTTGATCCACCTGTGCTCCTCGGCCGCCAAGAAGTCATTGCGGGAATGGCTCGTTGACCCACGGTCATCCCAACCACACCTACGACTTCATTCATCCAACAATATTTCGGGAAAAAAGGCCGTTTAGAAGACAGACGAGTTTCTCTTGTGAGTGCTCCTCTCAAATTTCTGGTGTGGCAGCGCGTCGGTGGTTTCGGACGCCTTGGAACCTCCACGCTCCGCGGGCTCTGCATCTCCTCCGAGTCCACTCCTGAATCGACGTAACCCTTCACCGCCCGGACCCGCCTCTCCAGCATGAAGTCGACTTCCGCAACCACATCGCTTACAATTTGATCCCAGAGGCAGGAACTCGCCATGGCTTTCTCGAGCGGCCTAGGCGACGGCGCCGACAACATGCGTTACCCTCCCCAATCGCCCGATCGCGATTCGTCCTTCTCCACCTATACCTCCTCCAACCTTCGTGGCATTGGGACCCAGATGCATACGCAAACCTCCCAGCCTTCGACCATGGCCGATCCACGAGCGAGCCTCCACCGAAGGTTTACCACCAACACCATCACGACGCTACCTACGCTGTCGTCACTTTCATTGAGCCCTTTGTCGCCAATTGGGCAGCAGCGCAGACAGGCGGCCGAGCATATTGATGTACTTTCATCGGTGAGTGGGATATTCCTATTGTCTGTTATTATGGTTGTCCGAGTCGCTATACATGGTGAAGTACGTCTGCCTGGATGGACTGTATCCTCGAGGGTGTGCCTATTGTCACTTGCGACTCACTTTCCTCCCCTCAATGGCACATGCAATTAACTATTGTGTCTATTGTGTCGTGGGCATACCCAACAATACCCAAATCCTCTTCACCCTTCAATCTATTCCCTCTCCTCCTATACAATCTCAACTCTCTTCTTTTTTATATCTCCCACCCCTCTTCTTTCCTCCATCTCTCACCCTTTCTATCTTCCCTCTACTTTAATCAAGTTCTCATCTTCCATCCTCTACTTGTACCTCTTTCTTACTTATCTTCCACTCCCTTCCTCCATCTCACTCATCTCTTCCTCTCTCTTCATTCGGGACCAATCTATCTATCACAAAGCTACTTCCTCTTTTTCATAACCGCTAACATGGATTGGGCCCAGGCATTCAATACCAAAATCCAAGCAGTAAGTTGCCCATTCCTTTCTGATTTGCCTTTGTTCGCCTGTTTTGATCCTTTGGAACATTTCGTCCGTGTGAATATTTTCACTTTGCCCTACCCAAGCGCATGCTGTGGTTCGTTCAGGCGGAAGGCAAGCTCCTATGACTGTTTTGGAAAGTTATGGACCCTAGACGGGACGGACCGCTGGGAATCTGTCTGCACGCACTCGTTTCTGTCTTGTGGATATGCCCTCCCATGATGTCTTCTATTATGCGTTATCTTCATGTCTTCCCCACGAGAGTTTTTCTGTTGTTGCAAGTAATCACCACTTTGTAACTCAGAAAGCTGCTCTTGTGATGGCCGTCACCTGTACTAGGAACATTCATTTGTCCCTTGCGACCCATGATTAGCCTAGGCTGGCAGCGTCCTCGCGTTACTGCTGCGATTGTCTTCTTTCATTGATTGTTGCTCGCGGCGTTGTTTCAGTATGTGCGGTTTGCGCTCAGCTTATATTCTTGAGATGGTCTTCTTTCCCGAGAGGGGCATTGATTAGTCGTTCTTGGCGCTTTTCCTTAGCAGAGGCAAGCTATCAGATGCTTCACTGTGTTACTGTAATGGTTTCTTTCTCGTGATAGGACTTCATTTGTCGTGCATGGCCATTGTATGCACCCAGCCATGCTGTGGCTGCGGCTGTGATGGCCGTTCCCCTTGCGTTCATTTGTTGTTCTCGACACTTTCCACTCGGCATGCCGCTTGAGATGTTGTGCCTTGCACTGTCAGCCTGATTCCACTTCACAACAAGAACCGTGATGTTTACTTCACCTCTTGCTCTTTATCTATTCCCTTTTACCTTGCGCTGCCTAACGTGTTTCTCTCCATTTCGCTACTTATTTTTTCCGTGTCAGCCAGCTTATTGGCGTGCGTCGATTGTGCGCTCCCCGAAGGACAACGCGAACCTCGCGTGCCCGCCTGCAATGTTGGTTCTGCTACGAGTTACAAATGCTATTTTGTCAACCAAGACCCAAGTTTCTTCACTCACTAACATATTTTCAGTTTGACAAGAAGAAGGCTGAACAAGCGTTCCTTCGCGAGCAGCGACGAAGATTCCAGTCTGAAATGGACTTCTTCGATCGCCAGTCAGGACAAGACGATGACATGTTCCGTCAGCAAGACTCGGAGTTTGGGACCCTCCTAGGTCCGCAGAGTGAACCCACCACTCCTCCCGAGTTGAGAGAGAGCAATGGCTTCGCCTCCTACTCGCGTGGAACGCGGTATTCTCTGTCCGGGTCCAGCATGAGTTCCGCCTTAGGATTCGGAACACCGTTCTCGTCCATGGCCACACGCTCGGGATCCCAAGCTTTCATCCCTCCGCAGACTCAGTCGATGATGTCGCATAATCCGTCCAAATCGGTTCCCGGATCGCGACGTAACTCGGAAGAGGAGGATGAGGTTGAGCATGAACTCCCAATGTTAAACGCCCATTCTGGAACCAAAACGTGAGTCGAGCTTTGCTGACAGTTGCTGATTTATTCTCAGAGTCGTTTTGCTTTTGCATTGCAGTCGTTTTTGCGGAAATCACCTGATACAGTCACGTTGCGGCCTTGGAGCGTTGCATGTGTGAATTGTGTGTGTGTTTTGATTTCGCACATCAAAGTGAATTTCGTCCGCTCTTCGCATCTTTTCTTCTCACTTAGCCACGTCTCACCTCGCATATCACATCACTCAACCATTTTCATTTTTGCTTCTCCAAAACAGCTGTACTTCATCTTCCCGACTGAGTTCTTATTGCCAAAAGACCTTTGTCGATTATTCGTTGTTCAATCAAGCTACCTCCTTGCGTCATTTTGTTATATCAGGAACATTCAATCGCGCTCCTCACCTGTGACGCGACTGACAGAAGTCAAGTTTCAACCGGAATTCCCTGCCAGCTGGTGCGATCGGAAACCTTCCAAACATCGGGGCCGCTTTCGAGCACGTCGATACTCACTCGTCACTCCTTGACGACGACGAGGATCCGCTTGCTCTCACGTCGAGATCTAACCGCAACTCCGTGCATCGGAATTCTCTCACCTTAGAACGGAAGAAGTACTATTCCATCAACGACGACGGCATGCCAGTCCTTCGCACTCGCGACATGGACGGAAACTCCATGATGCCGACCACCAATATGGACGTCTTAGGAACTCGCCCTGGCAACCTTGAAATGGCCACCAACGGCATTGGAACCCATCAGCGACATCGCCACGGCCAGCAGAGCCTTCCTGTCAACAACCTGCGCCCTCTGGGTGAGAATGGTTTCCAATTCTCTTCGGTCAATGGGTCCGGCGATACGACGCCAACCAAGACGGGTGCTATCAACCGGCACTCACTAGATGCGGCCAAGTACACATCTGAGGCAAAACGTCGCAACAGTCTTCTCAACTATCAGCCTTCTCCGCAGTCTATGATGCAGTCTACTACTCAGGCAACTCCCGGGACTGCACATGTAATGCCAAAGATTCCATCTTCGTTCTCGACCAACGATGTCCCGACTTTGAACTCGTTCAAGAAGATGAACGGATTTACTCAGCATGCAACTTCGTCCGCCTCCCAGGGTCCTGCATTCGCTCCATCTCGCCTAGAGAAAACGATCCACCCAACATCGTCACGTGCCCTGGTCACTTTGGCTGAGAACAACATTGACAACAATATTGATTTGGTCGCCAGCTTCAATGGCATGAACCTGGATGAAGGACGATCTGTTGCCTCACATACTTCCAGCCTGCAAGCAAGCGCTGCGCCATTTGGACCTTCGGTTTCCAAGACTATGACAGGCCCTTCAGAGCTTCCGCCTTTCCCATCTCCTCCTGAGGAGAGATGGGGGGAGCCTGAATTGTTCAACCCCCCGGATCCTACCGATCCACGACTTCGACGCCTCGACTTCAATCGTCCGGCAAATGTGACCTGGCCTGCACCAGCAACAAGCCGCACCTCCTTGGCTCAGCCACCGTTCAATTATCAGCCACCCTTTAGCCATACTGCTCCCAATCAATTTCACGATAGCCAAGCCCAAGTCATCGCATTGAGGCGCGCACAGAACAGTGAAGGTACGCACATCCCTGTCATGTTTGTTTCTTTACATTGAAGCTCAAGATTGTTGTGCGCTGCTTTGTTACCTTGCTTTCCACGCTAACATTGTTTCCCGCTACAGACAACGCTCGCTGGAATGATGTGGCACTCACCGACCTCATCGGCCAAATCTGGGAGATCTCAAGGGATCAGCATGGCTGTCGCTTCCTTCAACGCCGGATTGAAGAAGGTGACGCTGATGAAATTGCGATTATCTTCGGAGAAGTCAAGGATCACATCTTCGAGTTGATGACCGACCAGTTCGGCAACTATCTTTGCCAGCGCTTGTTGGAGAATGGCACTGAGGACCAGCGCACCGAGCTCATTCGCAACGTTTCTCCTCAGATGATCCAAGTGGGATATAACCAGCATGGGACTCGCGCGTTGCAGAAGATGATCGAATTCGTCGACACTCCCGAACAGGTTCATCTCATCACTGAAGCTCTTCGCGACCATGTTTGCAAGCTCATACAGGACATCAACGGCAATCATGTCGTCCAGAAATGCTTGAATCATATGAGCCACGAGAATTCCGACTTCATCTACGAGGCCATTGGCAATGACATGCACGTTGTTGGGACTCACCGTCATGGTTGCTGTGTCATTCAACGCTGCCTTGATCACGCGAGCACCATTCAGAAGAATCGCCTCGTGAAGCAGATCAGCGAGGCCGCATACACCTTGGTCCAGGATCCATTCGGCAACTACGTCCTCCAATACGTCCTCGACATTGGTGAGGTTGTTTACACCGATTACCTTTGCCGAGTCTTCGTTCCGCAGCTTCCTGTACTGTCTCGTCAGAAGTTCTCGTCGAATGTCATCGAGAAATGTATCCGTTGCTCCAGCCGCGAGGCTCGGAACGATATGATTGAAGTGCTGTTGAACCCACGAGAACTCGAGTCGCTGATCAAGGACAACTATGGCAACTACGTGATCCAGACAGCTGTGAGTTATTTCATCCCTCTCTTGTTTTGATTCTGGCTGACATATGACTTTCAGATGGAGCATAGCGAAAGCGAGACGCGCACTCGTCTGTACGATGCCGTCCGACCCATGGTCAGCAGCATCCGAGGAACTCCCCACGGCCGCCGTATCATCCAAAAGCTCACGGCTTATGATAATCGGAACCAGAACAGCCGCCAGCTTCCTTTTACCACTGGCGCAATGGCTCCAACCATCTCTCCGTCCACCTATAGTGTGCCTGCCCAAGCGCAAACCGCTCCTCACCCCCCGCCTGTTGCCCAACATCCTAGCAGCAACTTTGCGAGCGGTTACCCGCTCTATTCATCCGCTCCGCCGCAGTATTACACTGCAGCTCCAGCGATGCAAGGGCAGCCTGTCTTCGGGCTTCCAGTTGCCGTGCCGTCCGCTCAGCCGCCGACCTACGGGCAGGGGATGCCAATCGCGCCTCAGCAGCCTTATGGCTTTGCGCAATACCAGCAGCCTTATCAAGGATTTCAATACCGTGGTGTCAATCAGCAACGCAACCAAAACTCGCATTGGCGCCATTAAACGCACCGTACATGATGATACGATCCTGGACATACTCCGCGAACATGCCTCCAGGAATTTCTGCGATGATATGATGGCCTTCACGACGAGCGGCACTTGATGGCAAACAAAAGTGCTTTTACGACACTGCTTCTATTTCTACGATCGACTTTGGGCGGCTTCGTTTCGGGTTTGACATTCGTGGACATTGCGATTCCTATCACTGATGGTCCTCATTGCTTCGGTTTGGGCGGGTGTTGCCTTACCCTCACTGTTGCGATGGTTCATCTTGGGTTTTCCAGTCACCCAGCCAACTGGTGCCTGTGGCATGTTACCAGGCAAATCGATCAGCAATCGCCGTCCACACCCTGGAGTTTCTATTGAGTTTACAGCACCGGTCACTGTATATTTACCCGCGCACCGACAAAAGTTCCGCCTCCTGCTTTTTTTATCAGCTCGACAACGCGATAGCTCTACCACTGTGATCATCGGTGCCGTGGCAACTGCATACCACCGCGGTGTACCGGAGCGTGCAATGACGCATCATGGGCTCGACTCGCTCGCAATACATATTGCATGGAAGAGAAGATTGTTGGCCTCGCGGCTTACATCGGTCTTGTGGACTTCGGAACACAGATCCAGTCTCTTACTGTGCACCACCTTCATGGTTGAAATCATTTCCTTTTCCTTTCCTTTTATCTGCTTTCCACGTCCTGCTTTCCTCGCTTTTTCCACTGTACCTTCTAGCATCATGTTAACCCAAACTTTTCCTCCCTTCTTCATCCTTTTCTTGTTTGCTTCTTTCGAGGCGACGAGAAAAAATATTGCACAGACACCACCAATAGATTGCACAGTGTTGCATTCACGAACGGAGACGAAACTCAATACCCTTTTCTTTCTGGCAGACAATCGGGCTCTTGTTGTCGCACTCGTGCTTCGACAATCCCACGACAAGGATACCTCTGGTTTTTCAGCATAGCGTATCACCTTCAGCATTGCCTTGGCGGATGATTGGCGTGATTTCAACAGCACGATGACTTTTTGCGATGACATCCCCCACAGCGATTCCGTTGCCTCTTCTTGACGTGGAATCCTGGTCCTTTGGTGGCCCTGGATGAAGCAATCTTGAGTTGGATCGGTGGAGGATCGGGTTCCTATTGGAACTGGTGGCATTGCATCACATTTTGGTGCTCACCACTGCAGCTTTTCGATTTTTCATGTTTTCATGGCTTACATCGCCGTTTGAGGATGATTTCAACTATTCCTTCCTCTCTTCCTTGCACGCCGAATATCACCTGGACATTCAAGGACCTCTTCACTGAGGACCAGGTGGACAGCTCTTAGGATCATGGAAGGAGAGGATTTTCTTTATTTTCATGCATGCATTCCCCCCATTTCGCGACACACCACACAGCACGGCTTTTCGAAGCATATCATCCACGCTCAAAATTTCCAAAAAAATCCCCTTCGCAAACACCCCCTTTCACTTCGCACTGCCCCTCTTCAACACTCCATAATTCCCCTTTGATTTTTTGTTAATAGAAGACATGAATTAAAAAAGTATAAAAACTTGGCTGCCACTGCATGTGTGACTCGTGATGCCTCTTGTTTGGACAGCTAATATGGAGACCCATCCGGAGCCTCTTAATTGATGCCCCGAAGCACACCTTCAGGACTCTGAAAGCCTGCAAATCCTTGTTGTCCTAATGTTGCACAATTCCGTCTTTCCCTTATAGATATCTTAACGAAGCATAGCTGAATTCGGCAAAACCTTCGCAGACTCGGTCAGGGTGATGCTGCCGACCACCCCTAGCTGAATTGTGGGGAGTCGTGTGGTACATCTGATAGTCACAGCTAAGCCATTTCCAACTCCCAGCATTCCAATATAAATAGTTCTCTACCCATAGAAATAGTTACAGCGGTTTGGCGAGCTGTCCTTTTTACTAATGAACCGCATGCCAATCGTTTCACGGCCAAAGCAGCACTGACGCAACTAGAATTGGCAACTGCCGATGACATATCAAATTGAGTTGAACTTCCTATATAATACGGAACGACAGCGCTTCAACTGACTAGACGCCAATACCGTCTGCCTAGAGTACGATGCAGGCAGCGAGGGTACATTCTCTCCCCCTGTAGACCTACCAACACAGAAGAACGTCATTCTATGAGTCATTACGAGCAAGTTCCCGCTGCTGGAAGATAACAAGGGGATGGTGGGCAGTATTATGAACTGACGGTCCTGAAGCGTACCACTTCGCATCGAGCACTCTCAATCGTTGCCTGCTTTCGCCTCATTTCCATATATTAGAGTTCCTCTTTTATGTTCCATATCCATTAGGAAGTCGATACGATTCTCCGTTTCAATAGGCTGGAGGTGGACGTGGAAGGAGAAGGATCATCAATTCCTCCCGCACCAGGTGAAGGGCCTTGAGACATTCCTGGGTGAAGGAGTCGAACAGAATCAGTGCAAGCCCGCTGTGCAGGTAGTCATTTTGAAAGGAATTCCCATAGTTAAGAGGATATGGCGAAGAAATCACAGTTGGCGAGAGGAACTGCGGATGCACAATGGCCAGGGGACCTGTAAGTTAATGATTAATAGCAACCCTATTCCTATCTTTTGTATCCAGTTCTCCAGCCCGTGCGGACAAAAGCAATGGCCTTAATTACATCGTACCCTTGGGATTTCCAAAGCTCTTCTATGTCTTCCAACGTATAGTCTTAGGATGACGGGCTGACATACGCAGTTTGGACCCACGTATCAAGCTCGGTGTCTCATGAATTATGATCGCTCTGGATGCTTCAAAATGAGTGAAGTATCTTAATAAGGACTCACTGTAATGTCGATGCGTTTTTCTTCCCGAAAGTCGGCATGTTGTAATAAATTAGGCAGGCGAGCCATGGGGTCCTTTGTCCCTTCCTTCAACTTGAATCGTCCACTGTACTCAAAATCAACTAACATTAAATCACACCAGCCACCAATTCAAAACTTTCTCGTGTCCAACTTTAACATCATTCACCTTCCATCTTCTGCCTCTTCAGGGTCCGTGTGTCAGCTCAACGTAAACCGTACGCCCAGATTCACTTCACTATGAGGCCTACTTGGTACAGCATCGATCTCCCCCACCCGGAAAACATCCGCGAACGATTTGGCGAAGGAGGAATCCCAATGTGCCATCAAGAGGTCACGGATCTCGCGAATCATGAGCGATTGATAACGGGCCGACTAAGCATCGGAGGTCCCACTTCTGTGGCGATGAGTTGCTATGGTCGCTATCAGAAATACCTGGTAGATATCAATGATCCGGATCAGCCACCAGAGGTGGGATACATTTCACTCATTCGAACAAGAGAGCATGCCACTGACAACACCAACCAGACACGCCCCAAGCGCCGCAATCGCCGAGACAAGCATCATACTCCCAGTTCACAGGCTGCTCAAGCTGAACCAGAGGAGGACCACAAGAACCCTATGGCGGAAATGGACCCGCAGGTCATGGCCGACAACCTCAAGAACCCAGCGGCCAAGCTTGCCCGAGTTATTGAAAGGATCGACAACGAAGAGGCAGCTAAGGCTAGTGGGGAGGCTTCCAAGGACAGCGCAGAGGTTCTCAACAGTGCGGAGATTCTCAAGGACCTCGGTGCAGTGGTAGACAAGCAGGCTATGCCAGACAATGTGAAGAACCCAGCGGCAGAGCTTGCTCCAGTAATCGAACGGATTGACAGCAAAGAGGCTGCAAAGTCTAGCACAGATGCTCCCAAAGGTAGTGGAGAGGCTCCCAAGGACATCGGAATGCCGGGCGTGCAGGGTGGTGCGGACAAGGTGCAGCTCCCGACTATCAACGAAGAAGGCATCATGACTGGCAAGGAGAACGAGACGCCCAACTGAGGGTTGATGAGAACAGCAAGGATGCATGAAGGGGACAGAATAGGGAGCACGGATGGACGGTGTCTCTTTACACTCTGTCTGAGTCTCGTATAGGTGCGATTTCGTGATGGGCAGCAAACGTTGTAGGAGCAGATACTGGGTTATGAAAAATGCAATACATACCAACTTCCCCTTCCTATTCTTCAACAGCCACTAAGGTTGCCCATCATCTACTTTTGAACTTGAAGTCCTATGCCCTAGATGTTGGCCAGGCTGGGTGTCGATGATACAGCCTTCCTAGACATTTCTCGCTGCTCCATACTATCTTCACACTTTCTCTACAAGGTCTTCCAGCGATACCTGTGTAAGCGGTCGGGAAAACCCTTTCCATATACTTGCATCCTACATCATATAGGAGAGAGAGCGTTGAACCCTAAGATCAGATATCTTGATTCAGTTGTAATTTAATGGTCGTCAGCCGTGTGAAATTGCCAATTGGTCATTGGAGGTCGAGCAGATCCACAACTTAAGCATTGCGCTAATATTGCACCCCTACAGCCCGAGAATGACCAGGGTCTACGATATCGTCCGAACTTTTCTGCGTCTTCAACTCTTCAAGTTGTGCTCAACCATCCTCCCGCCATTCGTTTTTGAATTCTTGGACTTGGTGTGCCTTTGTCACAGCATTTATCAATGCTCGCAGCACGCCCATTCATTTGTCGGCGCTGCCAGAATGCTCTGCAGGCTTCAGGGCTGCGGCCAGCCCTGTTTGCGCCCCAAGGGGTGGCAAGCTCTCGAAATGACTTATCAAGATTGTCAAGCAGGCATATGACCTCCCTGCTGCGATGTAGAAGAGATTCTATCACTCTTCAGAGCCTCTCGAAACGAATGTTGACTAGTCAGTTGCCGACACATCCTCCGAACCGACGATTCCTACACTCCTCCGATCAACCGCCGGATAAAAAGAGCGCACATCATCCCCAGGAAACAGCATCAGGGGAGACGCATAATCCAACCAACGAGGTCGACTTCTCAATCGATGCGTTCAAAGCCGTCTCTGACGAGATCCCACCCGAAGAGGTGGCAAAGGCGGCGCGGGAGGCATTTGGAGACGCGCTTCCGGATGATACCCTCAATGGCGAGCAGCTACGTGCATACGAGAGGCTATATGGCGCCGCTCCGGTTCTGAAGGTTCCGATTCATGAGGACCAGAGCGGGATCCAAACTCTGCTCCGAGACTCCGCCAAGGGAATGGAGGAAATCGGGGAGATGGAATACCCCACACGAAGCATGGGCCGGAACGAGAGATTTCATGAGCACGATGATTTTGAAAGGGAAAACATGAAGTCCTCGGCTGGTACAAAGGCCCAAGATGACTCCGACCTAGTGTTCGACGAATTCTACGAAGATGAAGACGCGTCTGAGTTGTCCAGGGCCGAAATCCACGAGTCTCTCCCCGAAGAAGAATGGCCCGAGGACGATCAGGTCATCCGCGAACACCCCCTCACCACCGCCGGCAAGTCCGGAACCTTCCCATCCACGATCTTTATGCCGAAATCCATCACCGAGCAGATTTCCGGGTCGATGTCCGACATCCACCCCAAGCACCTCCGACAAGCGGCGGAAAAGACGTTCGGTGGCGTGGGGCTGCCGTATTCGCCCTCGACGCCGCGGGTTGCCATGTCGATGGAGCAACAACCGGTGGCGCTGAGCGTGAGGGACAAGACCATGTCCGACACGGAAGCCAACGTGTTTCTGGCCGGGCAATTCCCGCAAACTTACAGCGCGGTGACTAGCTCCCTGGTGGAGGTCCGGAAACGACTCGGCACCGAGTGGATACAAGGCCTCCTTGAGAAAAAAGGTGGTCCGAGGATTCTGGATGCGGGCGGGGCCGGAGCGGGAGTCATGGCGTGGCGAGAGATCTTGAAAGCGGAATGGGAGAGTATGCACCCGGACCAAGAACCGACCGCGATGCCTGAGGAGAAGCTCGGCCGAGGGTCGGTGATCTGCGCGTCCGACTCACTAAGGGCGCACGTCCGGAAATTCCTGAGCAACACGAGCTTCCTCCCGCGGATTCCCAACACCGACGTGGAGTCGAAAGGTGGAAAGACGTCGCAGGTATACGATGTCATCGTCGCTCCGTACGTGCTCTGGGGCCTTGAACGGAACGACATGCGTCGGTTCTACACCGAGAACTTCTGGCACCTACTAAACCCCAATGGCGGCGTCCTCGTCCTCCTCGAGAAGGGCACGCCCCGCGGCTTCGAGATCATCGCCGGGGCGCGCGACCTCCTCCTCGAACATCACATCTCCTCCCCCGGCGAGGAAGTCCGCGTGCCACGGCTCAGCAACGGGACTCTTGGCCCCGCCAAAGGGAAAGAAACCGGCATGATCATTGCCCCGTGCACGAACCACACGAAGTGCCCGCTATACCCCACGGCGGGCCGCTCGGCCCACCGCAAGGACAAGTGCTATTTCACGCAGCGGTACATCCGCCCGCCGTTCCTGCAAAAGCTCCTCGGCGCCACGATGCGCAACCACGACCACGTGGAGTTCAGCTATCTGGCCGTCATGCGCGGTCGCGATCACCGGTTGCCGGAGCACGATCCGCGGGGGTTGGGGTTCCAGCAGGGGGAGCGGGCGACGCACGCTGCGTGGTATGGGCACCACCTCGGCGTCGATGCGCACAACCTCCCGGCCATCTCCTCCGACTCTTTACCGTCTGATTCTACCACGTCCTCCACCCCTCCCCTCCCACCCCACCCCCTCACCCTCCCCCGCCTCATCCTCCCCCCTCTCAAACCCAAAGGCCACATCATCCTCGACGTCTGCACGCCCTCGGGCACCGCAGAACGCTGGGTCGTCGCACGCTCGATGGCGCGCAGCCGCATCGGGGCGGACGCGGAGGTCGAGGAACGGGCGGCGGGGCGGCAGGCGCAGCGGGACGCGCGGAAGGCTGGATGGGGGGATCTGTGGGCGCTGGGGGCGAAGTCGAGGGTGGAGAAGAATTTGAAGTTAGGGGCAGTGGTGGAGGGGGGAAGGGGGGGGAAGGGGGCGAGAAGGGAGAAGCAGAAGAGGAAGAAGGAAGGGAGGAGGTGGAGTGTGAAGGGGTTGGGGGAGGAGGGTTAGAGGCGGGATTGACGATAGGTGGGAGGGCCATGTTCCCATGTATAACAGATGTATAACAGTGTAGATTTGAATAGAGTAATACCGAGAGCGGTAGTCAGTGAACGACACGGCGTGGTCACACATCTATATCACCACCGCCAGAACCTTCCCCTGATCTCGACCTTCCGGCTCAGCAAACCAGGTGTGAGAGTTCTCCTGAGTCTGGCTTAGTCCATCGCATCTTCATCCATGATGCTACAACCATTACCTTGGTACCCAGGCACACCCCTTGAACTCCAGGTCCGCTGTCCGCATACCCCTCAAATCCCACCACCCGGACGACCTCTCATGAATCATGACATACGTGGATATTCCCGTTCATGATGACAACTCTTGCTGCATGTATGTAGGAGGTAGGGCATACGTAGTAGTAGGTGGGCCGCGTAGTGAAGATCCCGCTTGCTTCTCGGTAAGAAGTTGAGTGGAGTTCGGGGAAGGCGTGGTCGATGGCTCCTTCCTCTTAAAGCCAGTATGATGATCCGTGAACACCTGTCACGGGCCGGACGGACCTCACTCGCGCTGACAGCACCATGTAGCTAAGGCAGGGCGCATGTTGACATGGACCTAGTATAAGGAGAGGGGAGAGTTCAAGTTGGATTTTGGAATACCAGACTTGAAAGCGTCACGACTTGGATAAATGTACAACTTAAGGCTAACCCTACGAAAACGTGCTAGACCTACCCTGACTCAAAGGAGTATGATAAATGTACAACAATTTTCGGCATCTAGGGTAATAAGGTGTGGTCAAATCAGTGCGAAGATCGAAGGGTTTTGAAGTCCTTGCTGCAAGTATTTTGTTCTACCTTGTCTACGATACTTCGAGTCTATTAATCTCGTCGACTTGAGATTCTTCCATTTCCTCAATTCCTTGAAGGCAAGGCTGCGAGATGCGGCGCACGAATTCTTCATATCCGAACCAGCAACAAATATTTGCGTGGCTCAATTTGTTCCTCGGAATCTCTGGGATGGGGCGATCATTTGTCACTGTGGAAGTTACCGTAGTCCGTAAGCGCACGGCACCGCGATCCCAAGCATCTGGACCCGAGATCGACGGTCCAAGTTGCTAAAAACAACCTCACGGCTCGGTGCATTCCACATGCCTAGAACTCCGTTGACAGCCTTGTCCATGTCCCGCGGTCGGGTCCCGATGCAGCGAGCGCCCTCGGTGAGAAGCGAGAACGCGGGTTGGACAGGCCAACCCTTCTGGTCTGGATCGACTATCGAGAATGGCGGCAAGGCGTGTGGCGCGATTTGTCGAGACCGGCCGCTCGGTTGGGTTGCAGTTGGGCATGGAGAGGCAGGGATTGGGGTATCGTGGGAGGGGTTTGATTGTTTGATTCGCAGGAGGGAAACGAGGGCAAGCGGAGCGATTGAGGAGTAGGCGTGGCGTTTGCGGCATTCACTTACCTATTCCGAGTTCCGATTCAAAGGATAGGTCAGCTAGCGAGCCAGCAGAATGGAAGCTCGTTCCCATGGGAGGTTCCTGTGGAAGTTCCGGCAATCGATCAATCAATCAATCAATCGGGTGGCTTATACATGGCATATTGGCATGGTTCAATAAAGGCAAATGGAAATCGAAGCTCGCTTCCCGGAGACATCGGGAGCCTATGTTAGGTTAAGTTAGGGATTGGCAATCAAACAACTGCAACTGGACCCTTTAGGCTGAACAGTGACGGAGACAAAACTGAAAAGGCGTGGGACAGGCATCAAAGACTCAAGCGGTGATAGGGCGCAAAATCGGGTCGGTCGGCGGGTGAAGGGCGTAGGAAGCAGGTCACCATTCGGCAGCAGGCAATGGGGGTGGCCTATCCGGGCATCCATCACCGTCCAGGTTTCGGATGATCATGAATAATACCGATCGTTGTAAGGACGAATGACAAAGAAATGGGCGGTGATTTGAATGGGAATCACGGATAGCGAACAGCAGGCGGTGAAACTCACCGACAAAGAATGGAGGAGTGGTAGTGGTGGTGATCATTTCGTGATGGCATGACGGAGGAGGTGGAACATGAAATGAATTGATGATGATGGATGGATGATGGATCATCATGAGGCAGGAAGGGCCGAAGGGGGGAGGAGGAGGTTAGTCAGCCATGGAATAGAACGTGATACGGTGATAGTGCGCTGTCGTTATGTCCCGTATCCAAGCAGGGGCTAACCGTAGGGGCTAGAGGGCCAACTTCCCCGTCGGGTGGCTCATGCATCAATGCGGTCAGGTGGCTCAGGCCAATGGCCCAGTGCAGCCTCAGGTTGACACACACAGTGCAGTGAATGTCCCACACAAACTCCACGAGACACTTGACACCCAAACGACCCTTTCCCTTTGAACTCTCTCTCTCTCTCACCTCTCTCACTTCCGACTTCTTCTTCGCTTTACTTCCTCACGCCATCCATTCTGCTATTTCCTTCTTTTCCCTAACCCATCCATCTTCGACAACAACGTCGGAAATCCCTTTTCTGCCGTATTTCGGATCCTCGGATTCTCATTAGGTGCCTTGCACACCGTCCTGTGTCGGTCGGTCCACCTCCAACGCGTCCAGCTATCTCCGGTCGGGTTGCAATCACAGCCTCATTCCCGCCCAAATCATCACCGGAACCGTACGATAATTCCCTCCAATTTCCCTTCCCTTTCCCCTCCCCGATTTCCCTCAAATTCTCATCCTCGCCTCGTCTGACTCTTGTCGGAATTTTCTGGGCTTTCGATTTTCTGCTGCCGTCTGGTGTTGCTTCTGGAGGAGCCTCCGGATAACGTGCTACCCCTCTTCGCCCTACTGAACACACCGCCTCATTGGCAACACCTGAACTGACCGGTGCTTCCGCTTTTACTTAGATTACCTTCTTCCACGACTCCCACATCTCATGAGACTTTCCATCAACCTCACTTCAACCCGATCCATCACACTCAAACACTGAGATTCCACGAGCAGTCGGTTGACTACATCATCTGCCAACATGGCAACCATGGTGCGTTGTCTACATCTGAGTGGTCCCTTCCGGACTTCTTGGCCTGTCACCCACACGCAACACTCGACTAACTTGCATAGGATCTTCGTGTCGGCAACAAGTACCGCATTGGCCGTAAGATTGGCAGCGGGAGCTTCGGTGATATCTACCTCGGTATGATCACTCGCATCTAGCTTCGACTTGTGCATGCTCATTCTCCATAGGAACCAACATCATTTCTGGTGAAGAGATCGCCATAAAACTCGAGAGCGTCAAGGCCAAGCACCCTCAGCTCGAATATGAAGCCCGTGTCTACAAGTCCCTCGCCGGCGGTGTCGGGATCCCCTTCGTCCGTTGGTTCGGAACCGAATGTGACTACAATGCCATGGTCCTGGACCTTCTCGGACCCAGCTTGGAGGATCTGTTCAACTTCTGCAACCGCAAGTTCTCCCTCAAGACGGTCCTCCTTCTGGCCGACCAGTTGATCTCCCGCATCGAGTACATCCATGCCAAGAGCTTCATCCACCGTGATATCAAGCCGGACAACTTCCTCATGGGCATCGGCAAGCGTGGAAACCAGGTCAACGTCATCGACTTTGGACTTGCGAAGAAGTACCGTGACCCCAAGACTCACTTCCATATCCCGTACAGGGAGAACAAGAACTTGACCGGCACGGCCCGTTATGCCTCCATCAATACCCACTTGGGTGTCGGTATGTATCATCGTTCTCCGACGACTAATCTTTATGCTAACGATCTCAGAACAATCCCGCCGTGACGATATGGAGTCCCTCGGCTATGTCATGCTCTACTTCTGCCGTGGATCCCTTCCCTGGCAAGGCCTGAAGGCTGCTACTAAGAAGCAGAAGTACGATCGCATCATGGAGAAGAAGATGACCACGCCCACCGAAGTCCTTTGCCGTGGCTTCCCCAACGAGTTTGCCATCTACCTCAACTACACTCGATCGCTCCGCTTCGATGACAAGCCGGACTATTCCTACCTTCGCAAGATCTTCCGCGATCTCTTCGTCCGCGAGGGCTTCCAATACGACTACGTCTTCGACTGGACTGTCTACAAGTACCAGAAGAACACCGAGAAGCTCCAGCCCAAGACGGCTGCCACTCCGGACGACTCCAAGGACGTCGAGCCGCCGACTAACACCACCAGGCGCACCAAGACTGGAGGAATGTGAGTGCGCACATGTAAAGATCCCTTTCTCACTGGAAAGGGGTCGAACATCTCTGAAGGTGCGTGACAGTGTGCTGATCGTTGTCTTTCGCATTTCAATAGGGAAAGTAGCAGCGACCCAAAGCGCAGCAGAGGGAATACCGGACTGTGAGTTCCATTGTACACGAGACACACCCGTCTTCCTCTCTGCCTCGGTGCTTGTCGAAGAAACTGCTCTTGCTTTCGAAGCGCTGTCGTGTGCATGGGAGACGTTGAATGACCTGTGCTAACGCATTGGTTCACAGGGCAACGGAACCGCGAACCCGGGGGCAGCATAATCGATTACGGAACGAACTTCCCTGAACACAACGGATGAAGTTTGACTCTTCACTCGACACATCGGACCGGCATCTCCTCTTCGAACGGGTCATTTCTTCGGATCCAAAGATCATTATTCTGGGCTAGGGTTTCTGCGTTTTCGGAAAGCATACACACCTACATTCGGCGACGACTCGGTTGCGAATTCGACACGATCAACACCGAATGGGACTGGGAAATGCGGCCTCGCCGTCCTAAACGGTCTGGATGGCTGGTTCTCCATCTCCTTTCCACGGTCTGAGTCTTCTGGGTCTTTGGTTTCCTTTCACTGATTGATCCGCTGGGCCATGCGTCCGGTTGATCTCCCTTGATTGGATCTCGGTGCGTACGATGGTCATTTCTTCGCGGTTGGCATGCCTCCTCTGGCACCTGTCTCTGCGGCCCATCCATCGCCCGATCCCAATATTCCGCACCCAATTTGCCTTGTGTGTTGCTTATGCGATTCCCCCATATCCCCACTCATCCCCATCACCCAATCATCATTATCCCCCACTACTGTTTTTCATTTTCAAATTGACCATCCCGCATCATCACTACCGCCAAATTGCATCCGCCCCCGTCCGATTCGATCAACCAGTGCTTGTGCTCTTCCTGCGTCCGATCTTGAGGGCGGCTACTGGGGAGGTTTATGAACAGAGCTCGCGACGAGGTGGAGGGCTCATCAGGGGACGAGGGGCACGTTTTCCAAATGGCTTCTGGGTTTATAACGCATCTTCCTGCTGCGCGCTGATGGTTTGCATTGAGTGGGATGACGCTCGAGAGAGGGGACGAGGTTTAAGGACACAAAAGAGTCGATTCTTTTGCTGTGGACCGAAAACGAAAAAATTAGAGGACGGAGACGGAGCGAAAAGCAGGGGAGGAAACCAAATTGTTAAAACATCGACAGTGCAACCGGAAGCAAGCAAGCAGCGTAATTAGCTCGGGAAATGGAATTCATATCATGGGATTTTGGTTTCTGGATGCGGAATGTGGTGTCGTAATTCGTCTGTCTATGAACATGATCCCTCGCTGACAATCTCCAACCATATGATGTCACAGGACGCCTGACTACATAGTACTCCAAGCTCCCTCAACTCTTTCATCTCCAACATCCCTACATCACCCCATCCTCCTTATCATCCCCATCCCCCCCCTCCTCCACCCTCCGCAACGCCTCCACACTCACCGGCGGCTCCCACCCCGGCCTCCCCCCCGGATCATCCCGCCACGCCATTTCTCTCTCCAAACACCGACTCATCCGCTCCAAAATCCACTCCGCCTCGCTCTTATTCCCCATCAGCGGGCTCCGCGTCCCCAACCAACTCCACTTCAGCCGCTCGTGCTCCGTGTCCGCGCTCTCGTCTTCCTCTTCCCCTTTGCCGTTCGTGGTTGGGGGTGATGAGGGGTGGTGGGGACCCATGCCCCGCGCCGTCTTTATCACTTGTCTCCCCAACCCCGCTAACCGCCCCCCTGCCAACCCCACCTGCGGCACATCCCTCGGCAGCGGGCTCACCGGCGGCGCACGATGCTGCGTCGGATCCCACTCATGCTGGCCCAGCAGATGCAGGTAGTACGTCCACTCGGGGTAGGTGTACTGGCGCGGCGGGGACGCGTCGACGTCGCGGAGGAGGAGGCGCAGCTCGGCAGCGAGGACGAAGTGGTAGAAGTGCAGATCACGGCGGGCGGGGGGGTCGTGAGTGGCGGAGTGGGTGGCGGCGTGGAGGGAAGAGTGGGAGAGGTGGGTGAGGAG
>NW_022985081.1:52532-170520 GCF_010015585.1 Eremomyces bilateralis CBS 781.70
GTCGGTGGGCTCGTCGGGCTGGAACCAGTTCCTGCGTCGGAGTTTTTCGGCGGATAGTTGGAGGGAGTGGCGCGTGCCGGGCTCGTTGGGGAGTACGGTGATGGCGCCGAGCCAGATGGTGAAGTCGCTGACGCCCTTGACGACGGTGTCGCCCATGTTGGAGATGAGGATGGTGAGGGTGGGGACGGCGAGCAGAGTCCAGAAGACGAAGACGGGCTTCCCCGCGTTGGAGGCCGGGTAGAAGTCGCCGTAGCCGATGGTCAGGAGGCTGGTGTAGGCGAAGTATAGGGAGCCGAAGTACGTCCAACCCTGGTCGCGGTGCTCGGCCTGGTGGAAGACGGCAGCGCCGACGAACCACAGGAGCAGGGCGGCGGCGCTGGAGAAGGCGAGGGCGATCCATCGGCGGCGGAGCTGGGCGGACCGTTGGATCTTCCGCATGAGGTGGAATTCCTGCTCGCGGCGCTGGAGCTCAGTGAGGCCGACCTGGTCAAAGTGGTAGGTTTGGAAGAGGCCGAGGGAGATGGTGCGGCGGCCGCGGTCGACGTGGCGGACGGCTTGCTCGCGCGTCTTCTCGGTGATGCGGGCCTGCATCTTGTGCTTGCCGCGCTCGAGGAGCAGGCTGCGGATGCTGCCGACGACGAGGCCGACAGTGACGATGCCACCGATGGCGTAGGGGAAGAGGATGGAGCGGCCGGCGTGGGTTTTGGGGGAGAAGTCGGTGCCGAGGCCGACGGTGAGGAGGGTGAAGTCGGCCCAGTAGACGGCGTCGAGATAGAGCCATCCTTCGATTTTAGAAAAGATCAGCGCGCCGACGAGCAGGTACACCATGAACGCGATGGTTTGCAGCATGAGGGTGCGCTGGCTCATGGTCAGGCGGAACTCTTTCGGGTAGTGGTGTCGGATGGCGCCGAAGACGGTCAGGGTCATCAGCATGGAGATGATCATGTACTGGCCGGCCGCCATGATCGCGTAGTAGTATGCCTGGGTCAATGAATGTCGTTCAGGTGGGTCAAACCGGAACACGGAGGTGTTCGCGACCACCACGAGGGCAATGAGCAGGACTCCGGAGATCATCCAGCCGATGATGGTGATGGGTTGGGCGATCGGAAAGGGAAGTCGACGGGCCATGTTGAGGAGAAGGGAGATGTTCGCGATAAGGGCGAAAGCCAGAGATACGGCGTTGATGGCGATGAGCCTGGGAGCATTAGTCGGCCGTCATAGTTGTAGTCGTGTATCATCTGCTCACCATCTTGGATCTTCAATGCGCTCTGCCAAGTTCTCTGTTTTTCCTTCCGGTATGTAGCTCCTCCAGCTCTGTACCAGAGCACATATACTGAATGCGTTCGCTATCGGACCGAACGTGCCGGCAATGAGTGGGATCGCAGTCGATGCGAACCACCACCGACTGCCATATGATTGATATCAGCCGGCGCCCACCGAAAACACCCTCGTTCAAGCGTTCATCATCGGAGTGTTCTTCACGCAGTTCTCCAGATACACACCTGGGGTCCAGAAAGTCCTGCTCCTCCTTCTCCTTCTGCTTCTGCTCGGCAATATATGGGTCGTCCTCCAAATTGTCGGCGGCATTGGAGATAGGCTCATCTACGCCTGGGTCGTTCATGACTGTGGAGGCGCATCTGGTGCATAGGAAATGATCATGGCGTTGTAATTTAAGAGGATAGAAGTTCTACGTTCTACCGTAGAATGGTATTTCGTTATTTCCAGGCCATACCAGACAATCTCCGCGACGATGAGGTTGGAGGTGTTGGCTCTCTCGGACGCCGCATCCCTGTAATCCATGACGTAGTGATGCAACCTTAACCACCTGGTCGGGTCTCGAATATCACAGACAGAGAGCAACGACATGCGTCTTTCAATCCCAACATCGATGCGAATGTCTCATTAATTGCGACCGGTATTCGCTGGCACCCTCTGATTCTCCAGTGCTTTTGCCATAGATGACAAGTTCGAAGCTGGTCCCCAGCCCTAATCTCCAGCCCCGAAATGAGGATCGCCGCACGGACGGAGTAAATGGCACTAGCACGATTGGAGCAAGGCGCCTTAGAACCACCGCTAGTATCCTTTAAGTAAGGCGTTGTTTATGATCCTCTGATTATCAACTTCTTCCTTCGCTCTCCGAGTCGACTTCTTCAAAAACATTGATTTTCGTGACAATTTGCACTCTGGTAGAGGTTTCTTTTGCTAGAGATTAATGCACACCGAGATTTAGAGTTATATGTACCGTTTGGCCCTGCTTTGAATGCTTTGAATTTTAATGCTTTTCGTTCAATGACTTTAGGATCCCCTGCAGCAAGATGGCCGGACCGACAAGCCAGTTGGATGACATAGTGATATGACCCCGCGCAAGACGCCTTGAAGGGGGCCAAAACGCATTGATTAATGAAAAGAGAAGAACATATGGTACTTGGAACACTAAGTCAGGACGCTTGTGCGGGTCTTCCAGATGATGTTCTTGTCCTCCTTTCTAGAGGCTGCCTCCACCCGAATATTCTGTCTCAACAGCACGGAGAAGAGCAGAAAAAGCAACAAAGGACAGGAAGAAAAGTTCAGTATCTTGGAATTGACGCGTTTAGCCCAACTTAAGTCGTTGGGTTTCGTTGAAAGACGCGGGTGTTGTGACTGCGGATCATCGGATATATGCTTTACACTTTGTGTGAGCATAGTCCTCGCGTCAATGAGCCGCACTCATGGATTTTGCAGCCTGATTCATACAGTTGCGAGATAAGACTAAAGGGTAAGGATAGAGTGCTTGTCTGACCGGTCGAATGGGACTTGATCAAGGAGATATTTTCTTAGGGTGTATCAGAGTATACATGGACTTAGACAGTGCAGGATGCCGGAACTGAAGCATCCCAGAGTATCAAGGAGCTGGATAGCCTTAGGCATGTTAGCGAGCGATGTCATCGTCGGCTCACATGACTAGAAGGGCCATATCACTGCTTAGACGGTTCTAGACCGACTGATTTGATCTACTATGCGTTGCTCTGTGGTTATCTTCCACTGGCAGCGGATCTAATAACACATTCTACGTAGCCCCCGGGTAACCAGCAGTAGAGCACATGTCTGTCGAGTTCTCTAAGTTATCAACACGCCGCTTCCTCTTTCCTCTCTTCTATCTTCCTCCACCTCCCACTTCTTTCCTTTTTCTTCTTCTTCTTCCTCCACCACCACCTCTCACTCGTTGCCTCCATCAGATTCCTCTTCCCATCCCCAGTTAGAACAGGAGTTCCTTCTCGGCAAAGTTCACAGTTGATCGATCCAACTTTCAAGCATCTCGACCAACTCTGGGCCATCGTTATTTCCATCCCAAAGGTAGCAACGGATTGCCGCACTCTCGAACTCCAACGCGATTTCTCGCGGTCAACCAGAAAGGTAAGTACTTACTTGGTCAATATTCATCCTTTTGTCGCCATCGGTGCATTCCTCGCTTGGAAAACCTCGCCGCCTTGGTTCCATCAGTCATCGTTCGTTTGTAAACGCACCATCAATTCCACCTTTCACTTTCATTTTAAAACATCAGACCGCATAACCTGCCATCACTTACTCTTCGTTTGTAAATACCGCAACAACCCTCACCTCGTTCATCAACTATTTCTCAGCTTCTCACACGGGTACTAATATTCGCTTCATAGCCTAACATCGCAAGATTCTAGGATTTCCTTGACTTCCTTCACCATGTCGCAGCTTTCAGGCGATGCCCCCTCCGAGAAGACTGGCGAGAAGACCGAGGAGAAGGGGGAGAAGCTTTCTCTTCAAGACCTTGCTGTAGCATGGATGGAGGCCGCTGTTGCGGCCTTGGACAAGAAACAGGCCGAAGACAAGGCCAAGGCCGATGGTGAGGGCTCGGATGATGGGGACTCGGTCTCAGCGGAGCCGGACGTTGGTGTCAAGGTTGACTTCGAGAAGCTCAATAAGGAAGCCGACGCATCCGATGACGACAATGGATGGCAAGACCCTACTGACTAC
Organism: Eremomyces bilateralis CBS 781.70; assembly: GCF_010015585.1. Classification (NCBI taxonomy): domain Eukaryota; kingdom Fungi; phylum Ascomycota; class Dothideomycetes; order Eremomycetales; family Eremomycetaceae; genus Eremomyces; species Eremomyces bilateralis. The sequence continues at coordinate 56,520 of NW_022985081.1, forward strand.
GATTACGAGGCCTATAAGGAAGGTCGTGCTGCCCTTCTCAACCCCCTCGAGTCCGAGCAATCGGAGCGAGCCGAGCGTCGGTGGGCGTCCAGCGCCGTTCGCTACGAGTGGAGCGATGAGTTCGGAGACGTTGGCCCAGCCGATCCAGAAGTCGAGAAAGCGCTTTTCGATAAGCTGTTCATGTTGGGGACCGGAATGAATTTCGACCAGTATTCCTACGAATGCGAAATCAAGGGTCCGTATAATCCGGGCCATATCTCGACTGTAAGTCTCCCTATCGTTGTTTACGGATATCGCCCCGCTAATGTTATCGTCTAGTGGGAAGATTCTGGTATTCACCCTCAAGTCCTTGAGAATGTTGCGCTTTGCAAGTTCAATAAACCCACGCCTGTGCAATCATTCGTTATCCCCGCTGCACTTGCGGGACTCGACGTCGTGGCAATCTCGCAGACTGGTAAGTTTATTGACATAAATCTCCCCGCGCAGCTTGCTTACTTGCGATAGGCACTGGCAAGACGGGTGCATACCTCCTCCCTATCATTTCGCGCTTGATGGGGAAGGCGAAACAGCTCTGTGCGAGGCGAGCTCCCAGTCCAGAGATCAGAGTCAAAGCAGAGCCTCTCGTTCTTGTGATCTGCCCGACCCGTGAGCTTGCGATTCAAGTCTTCAGGGATGCCTGTCGCTTCGCCTATCGCTCCATGCTTCGTCCCTGCGTCGTTTATGGCGGCCAGGGCAATATGATGGATCAGATTCGGAACCTTCAGATGGGATGTGACATCCTCATCGGCACTCCTGGTCGTCTTCGGGACTTTTGCTCCCGCCCTACTCTGATCACTTTGCGCCGTGTGAAGTATGTTATCCGACCTTTCATAACCATCGTCTCACGCTTCGGGGAGAATGCCACTAACCCATCCTCAATCACATAGATACACTGTCGTTGATGAAGCCGATGAACTTCTGGAAGAAGACTGGAACGAGTCCATCGATGACCTCATGCGTGGCGGCGATGTCAACGAAGATGCCGATCACGCTTACCTCATGTTCTCGGCAACATTCCCGCGCCCTGTCCGTCATCTTGCCGGCAAATACATGTCGAAGGATTTCGTTCGTGTCAAGTGTGGTCGGATTGGTAGCGCCACCAATAACGTCTGCCAGCGAATCATCTGGGTGGATAGGGAGAAGAAGGAGCAGTGCCTTCTCGACCTGCTCAACACGCTGCCGGCGACGCGCACCGTGATATTCGTCCGCTCGAAGCGTTCGGCTGACATGTTAGACGACTTCTTGTACCGCAACCAACTCCCTTGCACGTCTATTCACGGCAACAAGACCCAGGCTGAGCGTGAAGATGCGATGTGAGTGCCCGAACTAACTTGCAAGCCTCACCATAACTAATGCTCATATGCAGGTTCAACTTCCGGAAGGCTCGTTGTCCCATTCTTGTTGCAACCGGCATTTCCGCTCGTGGCATCGATGTCGTCAACGTGATGCATGTCATCAACTACGACCTTCCTGCCGCGGACCAAGGTGGTATCAAGGAGTATGTTCATCGCATCGGCCGCACCGCGCGCATGGGCAACATCGGCATGGCCACAAGCTTCTACAACGACAATGACGAGGGCCTCGCAAACGATCTTGTCAAAATCCTGATGGAGAATGGCCAGACGGTCCCGGAATTCCTCGAACAGTACAAGCCTGAAGACGGCAATGTCAACTTTGACTCCGACGAAGAAGGCTCGGTAGATTCCTACAAGGACTTCCATGCGCGCAGCAGCGACAGCGAATCCGGCGATGATTCCGACGCGTCGATGGCTGGATCCGCTAGCGATGGCTCTCGTGCTGGCTCTCCCCCCCCCGCTCCATTCGAGCCGGAGGAGGAGCCTGCTGGGTTCGTACCTGCTGGTGGAGACGACGACTGGTAAATCCTTCCTTCGTCACCATCACCGCGAGTAATCCCCAATCCACTGAAGACCTATCCTGACCTGTCTGCGCGACTACAATCGATGTCTCTGCTTCCCTCGATTACGATTTTCTTAGATTTGCGCTTCCTTAGCTGCCTACCCGTCTCAGACGTTCCATAGCTTGCACGCTTACCTTATTCGCAAGCTCGCCTCACGGCTCTCTCATCGTCATGTCCCCTCGGGTATGAATGATGGACTACAGTCACATTCTTGCTGCGAATTCATCGAGCTTATAAATCGTTCATCCCGTTGTCGTGCCGTCAAGGGACGACTCATCAATGCTTCTCTCAGCGGATCCCAATCCTTTCCAGCTCTCCCCTCTGCCCGTTTTCGTTTTTCATTAGCACTAGCGATCCAGATCTAGCTTGTCACGTTGAAATGGATCGCAGTGCAAAAGCTCGTGCGGTTTCCAGCAGCCCTCACGGCAATTCAGTCCTGGGGAGTGCATCTCATTACGAACGTTCAGCTTCACAATCGACACCGTTCTCGAGTCATCGGCTGGACGTTGTTGCGGACACTCATGTACTAGCTCATTGGAGTCCCTTATACCCAAAGAGTTCCTTTAAAAAAAAAATTAAAAAAAACAATCCAAAGGTGGTGGTGGAGGCTTCTTAGCAATTGGTTCAAATGGGACAACCTCACGGTTGATGGATGTTGGTTTTGGCCTGTCGGTTACTGGACATGGTCATACAAAGAGAGAAGGACGACAGAGCATCTTTATTCTTGTGTTAATAGGTTATGGTGTTGCAGACAGGCAGAATAGGCAATAAATCTTCAAATAATTGGGTGTGCGGCTGTGATGTTTGTGATTATCTATTCACTGAATTCAGTGTTATTTGACATGATAATATGCGTATCCGACTCTAACCTGGATTTGGCATTGATCATTTTCTTTGAAGGCCCGGACTCGCTTCATATCATTTCCTTTTTGCCATATTTCCTCAACAGCTTTTTCATTATCGAAACCGCACCGCTGCGGTACGATCCACCAAACAGCGCATTATGGTTGAGGTGATGGTACCTATTTTCGATCAATCTCCGCGTCCTCGCAAACACTGGCAACACATCGCAAACTTACAGCTCATACAACTCCACCCGGTCCTCATACTCCTCCACCGGCTCCGTCTTCTCCACCACCGCCCAATACTCCTCCCAAAACCCCGCCCCAAACCCCCCAAACATCTTCATGATCCCATGATCGAACTCACCATGCGCATACGCCGCCGACGGATCATACGCCACCTCATGCACCTCCCCCTCCTCAAACTCTCCCTTTCCCCCCTCCCCCCTTTCAACCCGCCCCCTCCCCCAATTCCCACTCCACAAATCCCCATGCACCACCACCGGCACTACCCCCTCCCCCCCATTCAAATGCCCATCCCCAATCAACCTCCCACATACCTCCCTCTGCGTCCGCTCCACTAGCGCCCTTAGTTCCGCGTCCGCACCATTGTTCTCCTCGCACGCGCGTAGGATGGCGCCGAGGCGCCGCTCGCGGAAGAACGACTCCCAGCTGGGGTCCCAGGCGTTGTCTTGCGCGGTATCGCCGCAGTAAGTGGGGCGGGAGAAGCCGAAGCGCGGGGGGTTGGGGGCTGGGGTGGAGTGCAGGCGGGCGAGCTTGGTGGCGAGGGAGGGGGTGGCAGGGGAGCGGGGGGCGGAGGAGAGGGTGAGGAAGGAGGTGAGGAGGAAGTGGGTGGTGGGGGAGGAGGAAAGAGTACCGAGGGCGTGGGGGCGGGGGACGAGGGTGGGAGAGGCGGTGGAGAGGGCGAGGAGGGAGGCGTGTTCGCCTTTGGGGGTTAGTGGATGGAGATATGAGAGATGGGGGTGAGCGGACCTTCGAGCATCGCGCGACCTTTCGAGCCTTGCGCGCTCTTCATGAACCAACTGCGTGTTCGGCCGTCGGAGAAGGTGGTCGTTATTTTAGCGTTGCTGGCGCTGCTGCACCCGCCACCCCCTGCACTACTGAGGGTGGTGTGGGCTGGGTCAACGCCTAGGCCTTCGGCGATGGCGGGGTCGAGCTTCATTTTGGGCTGTGAGGAATGGGGATGGTGCAAATAGGTTTTGGTGAAGGGGTGTTTGAGGAATGATGGATTTTGTATCAAGAAGTATTATGATCAATCAAACATCATCGGGCTTCAGTTGGGAATGCTTCCCCTCAGCTGCTGCATCTGATACAGCAGAGCGATGACGTAATGACCTCAGGGCAGCATGAAAATAAGGTGCCTTAATTTATAGGCCAGAATATCTTGTTGCCTGACGGACTATCCAATCACCCTCTGAGGGGGACGAAATTGAGTTACCTTTCTTGGCATTCCCCTATGCACAGTTCCCACGATCTTAACCAGAACGCAGCGGAGAATTCGCCAAAACGGACCTCTAGTAGTTGCTTAGTTAGGAAAAGAGTATACTTTTTGGTATTATGCTGTTTTTGAGCGAATTGGGCCTGCCTGTGATGGTGGTGATGGTTGGGGAATGCCAAGAGACGTAACTCAATTTCGTCCCTCCCAGAGGCACAATCACTTGTCAAAACAACGTCTAGTGTGTCGAAGTTGGAGGTTCGTGATGAAACACTTTGTCGCAGGCGAAAGGATTAGATCTAGGAGCCTAAGGCTACAAACTGCATTAATAATCTTGCCATGAGTCTCGTATATCTGCAGGGCCAGGGAACCGGGCATTCACATAGAACACACAACTTACAGATAGAATCTGAGGACCTGCGAAATTGCCGCCGAAAAGGGCGGTTTGTGACGCTGTTTTTGGCGGCATTTCCACACGACCTGGTCACGAAAATCTTTCCTTCTCCCCAAACACCCCTGGATAACACAGACGTGGGCTCTTCGGACGGCGAGAACGAAGACCATGACTCGGACCCTCCGCCTCCCGAATACGTGTTTCAGGGGCGTGCACGTCTTGTAGATGCCTTCTACGGGCCGGACGCTGACACGCTTGATGGCGAACAGAGAATCGGCCGACGGATCCAGGTCACAAAGGACATGATAGCACTTTGGGGGCTTTGGGAGCCGAACCGCCGAGGGAAGAGGTTCGACTGGAACAAGGATACCGAAGACATCGTTGTCGACATTATTGAGAAAAAGCAGGAGCAGGGCTCCAGTCCATGTCTCAACGAAATGAAATGTCCGACTGGTGTTTGCATCATATGCCCAAAATTGCATACTATGGTAGACGCAAGTTCCGGGGTATGGATTCGTTGAGACTTGAGACGTCACCTAATAAATCAACACCTGAGTCATCTGCCTGAAGGGGTTCCTCTCTCCTGCACATGGAACACGTGCGGAAGCAGTTCTGCCTTCATCGACATTGGAGCCTTCCTGATCCATATTGCCACGGTCCACGATTACGACGTAAAGATTGGACCCTATTACTTTGAGCGTTTCTATCGCACGCGGAGCCCCAGTATCCTGTCCATCAAGTCGAAATCTCAGCCGTCGACCGCGATCCTGGCATTCGATAAATCCGAATATCCCTCTTAAACTAAAAGAAATTCTCCCGTAGACCGCTTCTCCCAAAGAACAGAATGAGCTAGTTTACGAAATTGCTGCTAACACAACTCCCAATTCGTTATATCACTAGTCCAAAAGATGGGAAATGCTGTTTGAGTGATAAAATATTGAACGGATTCCATGGTCAAATTGGTTTTCTAAGTCTATACTATGGAGTGCTGGCCAACGACAAGCGTAAATCGTTTTACATCCTTCTTTACCCTGTGTTTATTAAGTTCTGTTTGCCAGATGTTTATAGATATCACAGGGGAACATGGAAGAAGCGGAGAAAATTCTACTAGTACCCCGAATCTGCCAAAGTCAACGCAAAATATAGTCTAGCGAACAAAGAATAATGTGTTCTTCGCGTTTCCTATGTGTATCTCGTCCTTTATCCTCGCAGGCATAAATACCTTTCTCCTTGGCCAGTCGAATCATGTCAACTTCTACATCGAAAATCTAAAATTGTCTTCTTCATCCAACTCTAACTAGGGCGTTAGCTACTACAAAGACACCAGTCTAGTCCAGCTTGAAGCACCGCCGTTTCCTGTCAGTATGAGCTGCTCTCCGATACTAGTGTCCGAAGCCACATCTTCAGTCTTGAGTGAGAACCATAGTACGGACGATGCTATTGTTGCTCCGCCATTGGATGAGCTTCAGAGCAAAGAACAAGGAGAGCTCATTGACCTTGTAGTCCGGCTCCGTCGCGCGGGTCTGAGCTCAGTGCTACAACTTCCGCAGATTGTGGTTTGCGGTGATCAGTCTTCTGGCAAAAGCTCAGTCCTTGAAGCGGTAACCGAGATACCATTTCCACGCAAAGAGAATCTTTGTACTCGCTTTGCCACCGAGATCAGTATGAGGACTGATTCGAACTCAACGATATCTTGTAAAATCAATCCTCATGACGATGACCGCTCAGAGGACGCGAAGGATAGACTACGAGCATTCGCACGGACCATCGTGAATATAGGTCAATTGCCGACAATCATCGATGAAGCTACCAAGTTGATGGGCCTAGACGAGCGACATGCGTTCTCCAGGGACGTACTTAAGATCGAAATCTGCGGTCCCACTCGTCCACAGTTGTAAGTATTCCTGCGTCCACCTTTGCTTCCACAGCTCCGACTTACAGACAGTCAGGACTCTAGTGGATCTCCCTGGTCTAATCCATTCCGCGAATAAGTCGCAATCCGATGAAGATGTCCAGCTCATCAAGAGCTTGGTTGATGAATTTATCTCAGAAGAACGCACGATCATTCTGGCCGTCATCTCGGCGAAGAACGACTACGCCAATCAAGTGATTCTCGATCGGTGCCAGAAAGTTGATCCTTCTGGAGCTCGCACCCTGGGTGTCATAACCAAACCGGACTTTCTGCGCCCCGGATCAGAAAACCAGAAGAAATGGCTCAATCTTGCCCAAAATCAGGACATTTACTTCAAGTTGGGCTGGCATATGCTCCGGAATCGTGATGATGACCAGCACGCTTTCAGTGCCGATGAACGGGACATGCAGGAGACCATCTTCTTCGACGCGGGGAACTACCGCATGATCCCAACCCAAAACAAGGGCATTGTCTCCTTTCGTCAGAGGCTTAGTACCCTTCTCTATCAACACTTGCGGGATCAGCTGCCAGGACTCAAACATGAGCTCGACGAGCTGGCAACGCAGACTTTGGAAAAGCTCGAATCCTTGGGCAAGAGTCGTAGTACCCTGCCAGATCGGAAATTCTACCTGATGGAGATGTTCACGAACGGCCGAAACCTTCTCGATATGGGCGTGCGAGGGATGTACGAGAGTACCTTTTTCGAAACGGCATCTCAATCTCCCAGAACGAAGAAGGGAAAAAAAAGTCATGTCTGGAACGAGCGAAAGCTGAGGTCCATGGTTCAGAACACGAACATATATTTCGCGAAGAGCATGCATGAGAACGGCCATAAGTTTCGAATCCTAGATGATGGTGCAGAAACTGATGGCGATGAGGCGAGCGGAGACATCAAAACTCATTCACAGGCGATTTCCTGGGTTTTGAAGACCTTGAAAGAAGGTCGTGGACGCGAGCTTCCCGGAACTTTCAACCCAATGCTGGTTTGGCAGCTCTTTTGGAAGCAGTCCGAAACGTGGGAGCAGCAAGCGAAGGCTCACGTCATCCATATATCGGAGGTGTGCATGCATTTTGTGCATTTAGTCCTGGATCACGTTGCGGCCTCGGATGTGAAAAGAAAAATTCTTGACAAGAGCATCAATCCAGCTCTAGTCAATTCCCGTGATGCAGCCTTAAGCGAACTCAAAAAAGTCGTGGATGATAAGAATCGGCATCCCATCACGTATAACCACTACTTCACCGACACGCTGCAAAAGCGCCGGCAAGAGCGTCTCACTAAACGGCTCACAGAGAACATTGAGAACGCCACTGTCTCTGTCACGGAAAAGACGTTTATGGCTGGTCCTGGGTATGAGGAGAGGTCATACATCAATCCAGCCGTGCTGAAATCGGCTTTGCAAGAGACGACCAAGCCGGATATGGACGAAGTTTCAGCGGAGGAGGCACTCGATGCCATGAAGGCTTATTACAAGGTATGATGCCTCCCCTTTTACCTCTACTTTCCTAATCCTTTTAATCATTGCATGCTAAGTGAAAATAGGATGAACTTAAGTATTTCATCAATGCTATTACGAAGCAAGTGATCGAAAGACACCTTGTCGCACCTCTTGCCGAGATCATGTCCCCGGTAGTCATCGTCACATTCACAGATAAAGAGATCATGCAGATTACGGAGGAGCCAAAGGACATCGCATCGCTTCGTGAGCATTTGCAGTCTAAAATGTCAATACTCACTGAAGGGCAGGAGGCATTCCGGCAGACAATGTGGGAATTTTAAGGGAAGAGTACAAGGGGACCCGTACAACATAATAAATAAACAGTAACTTAGAAGGTTTCAATAATAACTCCGTAAACACTCAACTAATATAGAACTACCAATACAACGGATTGACAGGGGTAATACAAGGCTCTAAAAGTGCATGGAAATAGAACAGGCTTCTTTGCCTAGTGCCCGTTTAGCAGTAGCAAAGTTGTATTGTGTAAGTTGTGTCGTTCTATGTGGATGCCCGGTTCCCTGGCCATGCAGATATACGAGACTCATGGCAAGATTATTAATGCAGTTTGTAGCCTTAAGCTCCTAGAGCTGAAGCCTTGGTCTGCGACAATATCTTTCAACTTTTTAACATAATTTCCCCAGACGTTATATGAAGACTTGTCTTGTATCCGCCTTACCGAAGGGGCTAAGGTGATGATGTAATCAAGCAAGTCGTAATCTAACGTCTGGCATTGCGAGATAAGATCCGGCCGTGTTCTCTGACCCCGAGGTGTTCCGACCGAAGCGAATGCTCGGGGCCGCGTACGGAAGGATTCCTGAAAGGGTTGAGGAATGATTCGGGAAGTCATACGCTTGGCAGTGGTTGGTAGTGAGTAGTGACATTGGTCACAATTCTGAGAGACGTCGTCGATACCAACATCGCGGATCCTGGCCTTCACCTGAATTGGATGGCGCGTTTAGTCTGAAACCGGTGGCTTCTTTTCCGTGGCTTCCCCAAGAGCAAGGGTACCTCGATTGACCTAAATGCGCTGTACCTGGTTTCAAAAGATGATCACTGGTGGCTGAATAAGTGCGACCAACCGTCTGGAAGTCTAAATTGTATGGATGACCTCTGATTTCAGCAATAGGCAAGCGGTTTTCTTTGGTTCATAGGTAATATGAAGGTCAAGAGGACTTAATCTAAGGATATTTTATAGAACGAGACCAACATGCGCCATGCTTACAAGGACTGTACACACAAGTGAAGGCATCTTTGAAAACAACTTTCCAAGACTGAAAGCGCCGCATTCCCATTCGTTGCAACTGTGTATAAAGGTAATGGACTGGACAGTTTTGATGCCAGGTTCGACTGGGTTCGAAAGGATGAACGAGACTGGATAGCCAGAACAACGAGCGAGGAGTGAGTGGAGTATTACGCGAAACTGCTCGATTCAGGTTCGTCGGCAAACTATATCATCTGTCAGAAATGACCATCTTTGCTTACAAAGGGAGGTAAGTAAGAACGTATCTCAACTACTTACATGCCAGGTATCAATCCTCAGTACTAATTCTTCCGCGGTTACGGAGATAGGTGTCAAAACTCCAATAGTAATGATTTCGTTCAACCAGTAATATTTCTCCGACCCGGTCTCGAATTGGACCCGTAAGTGCAAATTGCTGCCTATTGTGGGCCCGCTGGTCCGGAGGAAAATGACAGCACCGTCGTCCGTGACAACATTATATCTCGTGTCTGCACTGAAGACGCCAGTTAGAGGATCCACCATGCCCCAGTCCGCGCCCACGTCTGCGATGTTTCCGTTGATAAGGGGTCCGGTCACATTGCCGCCGACGATGGGGATTGTCTTCCGAATGCCAGCGGGGCCGGGTCCTTGGCCGGCGGCGATATCGGGGGTACACAGGACGAATGCCGTGTATAAGAATTTCAATCCTGGTGCCGCGGGTGTCACAACAGCAGGAGGAACAGAATCCTGTGCGGATACAAGCTGGCTGGAGAGGAGCGAAAGCGCCGAAACGACGAGAGTAAGCGGAAGCATGGTGAGCGATGAACGGCCGAAAAGACTCGAATTGGATAATAGTAACGAATGTTGACTCTGAAGCTTAAGAGAGAGCGAGGCGTGGGCGGTTTATACTTAAACAGATGACTGACCTTCAGCACCAATTTCCTGGCCAGGTCCTGCCGAAAGCTTTCCTGGAACCGGGAATCCGGATCTATATGGTGCTATTATCTCACCGTCAACGGTGTCCAATCGCCTTGGCAGACTCAAATTGGACGTAGTCTTAGGCTCGAGTCTGGATTGTTGACCTGATTTTGGGTAGTTGACCGCTCTATTGGTCGGTGTTAGAGCGGTTCGACGAATCTGAATAAAAGCGAGAATGATGCACCCTATCTATCCGTGCCTCGTGGACTTACCTATGACGGGTATCGACTAATTATCGAGATTACTACGGAATATGGAGTACGTATTCGAGAATCGACATGTGGCTCCTGCGGATATGGAAAAGAAATAGAGCTTTCTATGGCATCCAGTGGGGTAGTGACACTAGGTACTATACTACTATTGGACCAAGCAGATTATAAGCACCGTTGGATTGTGGATCGGGGCCGACGACTACTGTTAGCAATGGTACCTACCGTGGATGGCAAGGATGCGCCTGGCGAGATTGCTGAGAGTCGAATCATTGCGGTCGTCTAGGAGATAGTCCCTTCGACTTACTTCCCTGCTCAGTACTGTCTCAATGCAACCATCGATTTATGCTATTGATGCTGTGCTCCTTGGAGAAAAGTGAGTCTGTAACATCAGTATCTTGCTGATGATTCGAACTGAAGCACACTATAATAAGCCCAAGGAAAAATGGTCTTCGCTAGTCGTGATCGAAACTGATCAGGCAATCCTGCATTAATCGTCGATCTCTTAAAACTCCGAGTTAAAAGAAAAGCTATTGGGATAGGAGTCCGTGACAGGCCGTGATAGCGGGGACGGAGTTAATAATATATGATGAGCCGATGAGGCCATGCCGCCTGCCGGGCATGACGGACTGGATGAAGGTATTGCGCATTTGCGCGTCTGCATCGCGAATCTCAACTAGTGGGGCTAACCCACATCCTCATGATGGTAATCAGCAATTCAGCATAACAGAGATTCCATCTTCACTTTTGCTTCAGATCTTCAAACATTTCTCCCTTTTCAATTAGTGTGCCAACCAGACCTGAGAAGTGAGAAAAATACAGTAATCAAGAATCCCGGATATCGAGGACTCGACGTTGCAAGGTTGAAGCCTGAAGACCATCTGGCCCGTGATTCAGGGGCAACGCCACGGTGGAAGTTAAACGCGGTTAGGGCGTTACTAGGCCAAAATGGCTCACTTCTAACTTTCTAAGATCCAACGCGAATTCATGATTGTCAGACATCGAGACAAGACTCAAAGAGTGAAGAGATATGATTATTCGTCCCCGACCAATGGCCATCAATTGATTGTGCCAGGGACTGGTTCATTTGAGGTCTAAATAGCCAATTAGCTATCCGTAACGGTCTTACAGTTACTCAATCGTTGGAGAACTGAGAACACATTGTGAAGCGGAATTACGTGCCAACGACCCTTGTGTTTCTTAGCGAGATAAAGTTCAGTCTTGGCAACGCCACTCACACCACTTAAAGGTAGTAGAAGCTTTTCGAATTCTTAGGTTGAATCTTCGGTTTGACTTGTTTGTTGTTAACTAGCTGCTACCTACATACTGGCATTGGGGAATCCCCTTCGCTGGTGTTCGTTTGGCCGGGGGTTTGACAAGGGTTAAGGGGAATCGCGCAATGACCAGAGCCTCTATGTCCGGGGTTGGACATTGTCCGCGGAGGAAGCGTCAGTCTAGCTAAATATAGATTAAACCGAACGCTGACGGTCTACCGACAAAGGGAACCTGGGGCACCAATCCCTTCCCCGGCACATCCCTTTTGTTCATGTACCCAGTCCCCTTCTTAACCTTCTCGATAAAAGCGCAGCAGATCAATACCAGTTAATCGAATGCTGCTTCTTGCTGATTGTTTGAAACCAGAGGATTAGTTACTATCCATATTCCATAATAATTGCAGTAACTCACTGGGCTGCTTCCACGACAGTGGTAGGTTATCAATCCATATGAGCTTGGAGTGGGCTGATCCGTTCCTAATTCAGCATCGGTTATGTAACTCTGTTCCTTGACTCGATCTTCACATCTGTTGGGAACTTGGGACTTCTCAGAGTTCTTTTTTTCTGTCTCCCTGTCTCCCCGAGTCCTCGTTGCCGGGCTGTCGGCACCCTCCGGCTTCACTCTTAGGAACAGCCACTTCCACATCAACCCGACCCAAATCTTGATACGACTAACGACATACTAATGTGTCCGCGTACACGCTAGCGAGCAACGACTTTGCTATCTTCGCTGCTATCCAGGCTTCAAGTAGCCTGGACCCTGGAATCATGGAGGTCCCTGGAATCTTGAATGTATCATGCAGACCTCAAGCACATTCTCCTGTTCTCCAACTCCTCGCGAATCCGAGATCAGGAGGTAAAGATGGGATGACTTGACCACGTTCCAAGTTCCGCTAACCTGGTTGTCCATAAGTTCCCCTTGAATTGATCTATTATTGGTCTCTCTGAGACGGGATAGAAGGAATCACGCCACGATTGACCAAGACATTTCTAATTCGCTTAAGTTATTATAAACGGACTACAGGCTGTGGAATTCAGAACGGCTGGTGTTTCGCCTATTCGTTAGTACAGGCCCTGGTCACGAACGGGCTGGCACCCCCCCCCCCCCCCTGTTTCTTCTATCAACTCAACCTCCATTGTATGGCACAGGCTAGGGGGGGGGGGTGCCAGCCCGTTCGTGACCAGGGCCTGTATGGCAATTGGTAACGCCATTCGCATCCACAATGCGGCCAGCATTCGAGCTTTAAGGTTATAGCACGAGAAGCCGGAGCTTAAGCCACCTATCGAGCTAACTTTCTGTTTCCTATTCTCTCATTGACTCGCGTCTTGATGGCTGATTGGATTGAGTCTCGGTCTGGACTTTGGCGAAATATGAGTTGCCACTGCGGCTGCTGCTCCTCCAATAATCTCCAAGGTCTTCTTATCCCCCATCCAAGGTGCAGTTTACAAAACCATTGTGGCTTATTTCGCCCATCCATGGGGTAGAAGCCATAGAAGTTAGAACCTCGTAATTTGCGTAGGGCAGGGTTTTGCGCTTTGCAGGCTTCCATAATTTCATCTTCCCGCCTTTTGTGGGGTTTGATAGTTCTTGAGTCGTCTTGACCACTGATCAAGGACGAACATGATGTGGTGCTCAACATTTAGGAAACGATCGGAGAGTTGGTTCGAAGTCTATAACTATAGACTGGCTTTCCAGAGTTTCCACGCTGTCCGATTTTCCAACTCCAGTGCGCGTTTCTGTCTTGCATGGCCGATTGATCACTGATCATCTACTCCCTATCTCGAGTCAGAGACTCACAAGTCACATGCAAGTCACTGTCAAAAGTATATCAAGATGCCGGATGATTTCTTCAACTCTTTTGATCCGCGAGCGACAAGTCGAGAGGATGAGACAAAAGCTCCCATGATAATCGCGGCTCACACGAGCATGCTGGCTATCGCTCTTATTTTGTACATCTGCCGCATGGTCTCCAGGTCGCGACCAACTTTCAAGCTTAGCTGGGATGATTATCTGATCACTATCGCGGTGGTAAGCTTCAGTTTAGACACAGTATTTTGCAGAAATAGGACTAACGACGTCCGAAGGGCTTTGTTATAACAAACTACTCGATCACAATATATAGTACCTCACTTGGCTATGGACGACATATCGAATTCCTCGAGCCCGCTGATGCGCCTTTATACATCAAGTTGACGTGGGCCAATCAGATCATTTGGTCATGGGGAGTGATGTTCATCAAGCTCTCCGTTGCAGCAATGCTTCTTCGGATTCAAAGGGATATTCTTTGGAGAGTCGGCATGGGTGCATGCATCGTATACCTCATCGTATCTGCCATCGTCACGATGGCCTTACAGATGACTGAGTGCACACCAATAGAGTACTATTGGAACAAAACGACCATCCAAGGAACTTGCCGGACTCGAGAGGACGTATTCAGAGCAGTCTTGGCGACATCGATTGCCTTAATATTATCCGACGTCGTGTTTGCACTCCTCCCTCTTACCTTCATCTTTTCACTCCGCCGCCCTCTACGAGACAAGCTAGTCCTCACCTTTCTCATGGGTCTGGGGCTACTCTGTACGGCTATTGGCACCCGGAAACTGTTCTACGCCAAGGAGTTCCAAAGAGTGAATGAGAAAGATACGTCATGGTCCTCGGTCGAGATGAGAGTGTGGGCTTACGCCGAATCATACGTCGGCATTATGGCCGCCTGCATCCCCTGCCTTCGTGCGATGTTCGAGAGCGGACTTAAGAAGATCGGCATATCCCTGACGTCAACGTCCCAGACGGAAGCGCGAAGCAACACTCGGAGGACAGCACCGTCCGGACGGTTCGCCCATGGAGACTTCGAGATGATCTCGAGCACAGCGCATGTGTCGAGACATAATGACCGGCATTCGATAGATAAGCCTGGCAAAGACTGGGATAGGACATCGATCCCCGAGAGCGAGGAGGCGATTGTGCCGCACCATGGTATTGTCAGGAAGACTGATTTCACAGTCAGGACAGAACAGCGGGGGCGGTGGTAATGGAACATTGCTCGAGTCCCTATATATTAGCGTCGTCGTATATTCAATGCACTTGCAGCGAACGCAAACCAAGCCCTGAAAGAAGTGGTTGAGGAGTACTAAAATAAGCCCAACATAAACTTCAAGATCGGGTGGTCGGACTATCGCCGATTCGTTAGGTAAATATTTCCATCCCAACGAGTTGGGATACGCAACGATGGCAAGCGTTGCCATCGCAACTGCGATCTCATTACAAAGCGAAGCTCTCAACCAGGCCAATCCATACTGCACTCTATCCAAGGCCCTTGTGTGCTAGAGCAAGAAAGGTTCCAGGTCCTACGCCAGCGTGGACCGCATGGACGACAATTATCAGAACTTCTGCAACCATAGGGTGACGCCATCGGACCTGCTAGGTTGGGCTGCTAGATACACGTACCATCCAAGTACACCGGATGAACATGAATTCGTACTCAAGGTCAGTGGCGCGGCAGCCACGTTTAACAGGCTAGAGTGTGTCAATGCATTCAAGCGCATCATCCATTCATCCATAGTTGCGATGGCGATGTTCCAATCAATCCATTGAATTAGAAGTTTGGCGGTGCGTATGTTGAGCGCTTGTATAGCTACGAAATCCACATCAAATGGTCGAACCGCTTTTGACCCCCCATCACTGAGAAGCATGGCTACTGTGAGGGATGGTACAAGGTTGCATTCGGCAATTACAAGATGAAAGGGCGTGGGTAGGCGGTATATGACTATGGTCAGGATCCATAGTTGAAGTACGCGAGAGGATGCGTGGGCGGTGGCATCTCGGCCTAGAAGTTCTGGTATTATGACCGGCCAGATGAGGATGGAAATGAATGGAACGCGTCGTTCAATACGCCAATCTGGGTCAGAGCGCGATGTTTTGATAACAATAAGGTCCAAATCACGTCTGGGGGCTTTACAGGCGGCTGCATTGGGAACGATTGAGGTTCGAAGAGCGTCTCGACGCGTGGGAGTCCTGATGTGAGATAGTGTTGGACTGTCGAGTCCAATAAGCGGATAGATTTTGAGATAATTGGTTATATTTGTCGTCAGTAGGATGTGAAATCGAAAATATAGTGATGCTGTATTCATTTATATTCCGGAGACAGGTATTGATAAAGCATGAGTATAGAGGTTTTGATGCTGGCAGTAGGAGACAAGAGGTGAAAGTCGGGAAATGGACAACCGCATCTCATCTTGCGCGTGGGGTGATGTTCAGATCCAAAAGAAACCTACAGGGGTATCTTTGCTCATTAGCAAGATCGATCAGATTAGATTGTGTGGCGTAGATCACCAGCCACTGTCCCCACCGAAAATTTCGCAATATATATCATTATCACCACATTTTGCAAGGCACAATCGCTTAACTAGTATTCTGAGCATTTGCTATTTTCGGAGTTCCTAGATTGCTGGGTACAGGCGAGAAAGATTGGGTTACTTGTTTTTGCGGGCTGGAGCCGTCCACAACGTGGATGAGTAGGAACTCATGTGACGTAAGACGTCAAACTAGGGACGCGGATAACCTGTGTGACCTCTGACAATTTCCTACACAACGCAAGCATCTCACTTCCTCCCTCGGATAACCTATTGCTTCCGTGATTGATTGATACGTCTGAAAACAATCATAATTATCGCATTTGAAAGAAAGTGCAGTATTAGGGGATCGTGGAGTTTGGGTAAACCTACGAAGTTAGCGATAGTAATGGACTGGAGTAGTCCAACACCCATCGACGCTTTCGATGGACGCAGTGTGGACGAGTAGCATGGTGATGGAAACGGGACGAGTTGACCCAGTTCAGGTACCTGCGGTATTACTGCTAAATTTGGGCATGGCAATGCCAAGGCGCTACCCCCCATTGTTTCCAATCTGGCAAGGCATGCACATGTGCTTTAATTATTCAAAACTACGGTTACCAACACCATGATATTAAACAAGCGACGATCCGTCGACTGTATCGTACGTGGCGGCACCCTCTTTTCCAGAGTCTGGCCCTTATGACTGGCCGCGGACATTGTCATCACCGGGCCTACCAAGACGCAAGTCCATGAATTCACGTTTCCGATGACTCGAGCAGCAGCAAAACTCCTTTTATCAGCAGGAACATCCGAACTATCCTGACTGATCTTGGACTCCCCCAAGAGGTGTTGATAAATCCCGCCAACGCTGAACTATCATTCGTCGCCTTGACACCTTTGATCTTCTGCCCTGTACATTCATACACCGTTCGTGAGAGAGCTTCTTCGCACATATCCCGCAAGGCTGTGTTAGTAGCTTGCTGGTTCTTAAGCTCTTGAATAAGTCCCTGTCTGCTCAGCTCGGATTCCTCGTTCAGCTCAATGCTTCCACCAACTGTGAGTTGTTGCAGACTTCGTTCAATCTCAATCGTTCCCTTGCCTGCTCTATTAGCCATCCCCTTGCCCGCTCTAGCTACTGCCTGAGACGCGGGCTCAGCAGGCTAGGCAAGATGAGCAGGGTTTTTTGAGATCCTTCGGGATCGCCGGGTGTCAGATAGATTTCCAACTCACCAACTGCTTCCGGAAAGCCAAGGAGCTAAAAGAGGGAAGCGTAACATGCGTGTGCCTCTCGCTATCTCACCGTCTCGCCTTCTCGCCCTCTCGTGGCCCTCCTTGAGCATGCACGCGACCGTCACTGCTAGCCTCGCCTTGCCTTGCTTTTCCTACCCCGCTTCTAGACCGGCTTAGCCCACGAGTCCGGCAATGCCACGTAGGCAGCAAAGCGACGAAATGATACAGGGATCTAGGATCTTTATAAGCCGTGGTCCTTGTTACCGACTTCTATGACTCGGATTGAGGATGACGGTGGACTAAGGCGCTGGAGTCGGCGTGGCCGAACGGGATTAACGGCCCCTAATGCCAGGGGCTGTGTGGGCCACTCCGAGCTCGCGAGCAGGATATGAGCGAGACGGCCGGCCACCTACTGGACTTGGGCAGGAGCGTGGAGAGGGGGGGAGGTTAGATTCGGATTCGAGGAGATAGTTAGTCTTACTCTCGAGAGGGAGGGAAACGGTCCAGGGAAACGGGAGGCATGCCTGGGAATCCAGGCAGAGGAGCTCCTCGAGAATGAAATGGCCAGCAGAAGAGACCGCAGCGCCGTGTGGACAGTGTGTCATACTTGGGACGGCGAACAGGAGGGAGCGCGGCGGCAAGTGAATGCAGCGAAACCAGAGACACCGGGAGCAGAGAGCAAGCGAGGGATGAAGAGCGGTCATGGATTCTCGATCGCCGCAGTAGTTGGGGGTTTTCGTGAAGGAGGGGGAGGGAGATGAAGGAGAAGACAGAGTGATGAAATAAAACGGCAGAAGAAGGAATGATGGGATGCGCGTTTTATATGTGAGGTCGAAGCAGGCGGACCAGGCAGAGTAGGCGGGAAATCTTCGGATAATGGGCATCGACCAATGAGCGTGCGTGGGAGATAAGCCGGACATTCTAGTGGTCGACCTGCCATTGTCTCTTTTACTGAATAACTAACTAAGTTAGTTAACTTAACGTATTCCACAAGCGAGTGGCCCATACAAGCGAGTGGCCCAGCTCATTTTACTAGTAAATTCGATAAAATTCGATATCAATATCTCAACAACCACTGGGTAATATAGTCTGAAAACTTAGAATTAGGTTTTCCTATCGATTTCTAGCTTATTATTAGAATCTTAGAGCTTTATCTTTTATAGTTATAAAGATATAGAGATTTGGTCTCTAAATCTTGCCAAGAAGTAGGTATCTCTATACCTGTAAAAGCTAGGGCTTTAATATTTCAATAGTAAGCTAGAAATGGCTAGGAAAACCTAACTCTAAGTTTTCAGACTATATTATCCAGTGGTTGTTGAGATATTGATATCGAATTTTATCGAATTTACTAGTAAAATGAGCTGGGCCACTCGCTTGTATGGGCCACTCGCTTGTGGAATACGTTATCAGTATCGTGAGGTGCGGTAGTTAAATAGCAACACTGGTAAGAAATTTGAATTCGCCCAAGCAGGCTGGCGAACTAGCAAGTATTCAGTCAAGTATTCAGTCAATGTTTACTATACCTCGAGCCTTCATAATATCGAACACTTTGTTGCTAGCAGTCTGGGACGACTGCATTCTACTCAAGAGAACAACGGTTATGTGTGACGTAAACCGAATTTCATCCCAGCAATCCAAGTGGTGGTAGCTGAACAAAACGACAAATCGATCCCTTTTCCGTAGACTGAGCGTGGCTCAAGCACCTTTCTAACCACTGGATTCCATCCACTGAAAGCGTGAACTGATGCTTTTCGCAAATTCATAGACGGCGCTCGGCTTCCGACCCATCCTCTCCCCACAGTCCGAAACTAGATGCCCAAACGCCTTCATCTGCATCAGCATCGTGTCGTCCCCATAATGCGCATTCACCGCGTCGACATCAATGGGTCGCTTCAGATTGGTCCACCCGTCCTTCCTCCCCAACCACTCGCCGTCGTAGATCCTCTTTATATTCCAGAACGGGGGAAACATCATTCGTTTATTCTCGAAGAAGTGGAGAAAGCGGACGAAGCCGTCGAAGCTGGGATTTCCATTGCCGCCGAGTCCGGCGTGTCGTGCCCCGGCGGGGTTTTCTTGCAGCTGCACGCGGTAGGTGTCGATGAGGAGCTTGTCGACGTCCCGGTCAGGACGGTGGTAGAGCCAGGTGCCGAAGAGGATGTGGTGGAATGGCCCTTCGATCGGCATGAACGGCGCTTCCGCCTCGGTCGGCATGAACGGAGCTTCCGCCGTCGGCACGAACGGTGCGTCCACCTCGATCGACATGAACGGTGCGTCCGCCTCGGTCAGCTTTTCGGTGTTGGCCGAGGGACTTCCCTTCAAATAGGATAGGATGTCGGTGTCCATAATGCAGTCGATCACCGCGTCGAGACGCTGGGGGTTCAGGGTCCTAGCCGTGGAGACGGTGGAACGAAACTTAGTCGAAAGCAAAGAGGGGGCCACCAGGTCATCACTGTAGCTCGAGTATCCGTCCTCGTCACCTTCCTCGACATCTTTCGGCTCTTGTTTGCCGGGAGCATTGATTAGGCCTTTCGTGGAAAAGGTTGAGTCCCGTCCATGGAGGAATACGTCGAACTTGACGCATGTGACGCATTTGCAGCTTTGGAGGATGGGTTTTGCCATAGCCGTGGAGCTAGGAATGGTCAGCTTTCAGTCTGTTTGAAAAGAACAGAGAGCGTGTTCATGTTAGAAAATGAGAACTATGCTAGGACTACGGGAAAACACACCTGTTTACCGTGTCGATGGCTGTGATCTCTTGCAGGAAAGGATGTGATCTTCAGGAATCAGCTAGAGGCCTTCTATGCCCTCCTCATGACATGCAAGCAATAAGCGCAAGGGCTATCATAACAAGAAGTAGCAGGGACGGAGCTGTGTGAGTACGAGGAATGATAACTGAATCTAGGCAATTCCCTAGATTCACTATGTTGATCAGACTACAGCTCGATCGTGAATTTGCCGCCGTTGACAACTGCACAAGTCATCCAAACAGAGAGACGCAGCCGTGCGAACAGCCCTTCGTTCATCCAACTAGTATCGAGAAGGTCTATCTAACCATTCCATCCACATGACAGTGAGATCCACACGCAACATAAGTAGCCATAACAGAGCCAATCGTCATCTTTCAGAAAATAAATGCCAGCAAATGAGTCCAATCTTCGTGATATGCCAAACATGCACCAATGCACCCGAACATCTCCAAGGCACTATCTAAACACCCATCATGATATGTCCGTGACACAAACAAATTCTCCCTCATATAACTCAGAACTTCTCCATCAGATTCTTCCTCACCGTCCACATGCGCATCCGCTTCCCGTAGATGAACATAGGGATGGTCGCGAGGCAGCAACCCAGCTGGATGACGCCGCAAGCAATGAAGACGATCTTCGCCCCGTCGGATTCAAGCCAGCTGGTGAAGAAGAGGGAGAAGATGAGGCCGTGGAAGATGTCTGGATCGGAGACATGTCAGCATGCCATGCGTTTCGGTCAATTTCCAGGAAGGGACAGGATGGACTCACTCTTGCTAAAGTTCAACGTCACCAGCGCTTCCCCCGCATATTGCCGATAACTATCCACCGCGAACGTGATCGCCGTCGTGCTCCCAAGATTACACCCGAAGCTGATTGCGCCGAAGAAAATCGTGGGCACGATCCAATTGTTCCGCTCCTCCGCGCTCCACCCGAACCCCATCAACCCGATCGTCGTAAACACCGCCACCGGCGCCGCCATCACCAACCGGAACTCCGGCTCATACACTCCGTCGTTCCGCTTCGTGAACCGCAGTACGATCCAGTCCGACACCTTCCCCGCGACCGCGGTCCCCAAGATCCCGCCGACGAACGGCGAGAGGTATATGAGGCCGGTCTGCAGGGCGGTGAAGTTGTAGGAGTGCGAGTTCTGGTAGATGTGCGCGACCGACTCGGAGAGGACGATCAGCCACCCGACCGACAGGCTGTAGATGACGGCGCTCCAGAGAATGGCCGGGTAGGCGAACAGGATGAGGGGGCGGATGGCTGCGCGGGGCCAGGAGGCACCCGAGAGGCGGCCCGGCCAAGGGGAGAGGGTCTGCCAGTAGGTTTTGGCAGGGGCAGAGCGCCGGCTGTGGGTCCAGGCGGCTCCGGGGGTGGGTGGTTGGGAGCCGGGGACGGAGGGGATGTCGCTGGTCGGTAGGTGGGGGGGGGGGGGGGTGGGGGTTTGCGGTGGTTGCCACTGGGGAACCAGCGGGCACAGAAGGAGAAAGGGTGTTGTCTTGGGGTTGCTGCGGGTGAGAGCGAGGGGACTTCAGACTGGACCTTAATGGGGCAAGGAGCGATCTGGAGATCCGGCCCCCTTCTTTGTTTCCACTGACAGTGGGCTCAGATTTAGGTGCATGTCCACCGGCTTTGGGCTCCTCTCCTGCCTCCTTTCCCGTGCTGAAATAGTCCGTTGGTTCGGACGCTTTCTGAGCATAGTATGGGCTGTTCAGATTCCGCAAATCTGGGGTCCCCGGGGGCATGTTATGCGGCTGCGCATCAACCTCCCAACCAGGCGGATGGGACCAAGGAGGCGAGCTGATCGCAACGGGGGTCGCCGCCGAGATTGGTCCCGATTCTTCGGCGTTGCCATCAGAATTTCCCGTAGATTCGGCCGTTGCGGGCGAGATACGCAATTCGGGCTGCGATGGCGTTGCGGGCTCTGCCTCTGAATCTTTGCGAGTTTCATCCCCCACCCCCTCGGCAAACCCGACCCGATTTTCCGTTTTGTCTCCCGCCTTATCCATGGTCACTGCTCCATCTTTCTCGTGCGTTCCATCGATTTCTCCAACCGCAGTCTTCAGCCGATGTTCACTGAGATGACTCGGGCGGCGATCGATACCAGGTCTGAAGAAACTCTGTGCCCTTGATATGAGACGCAGACTCTTGTGCGCATGGGGCGTGCGATCCCAAAAGGTTTCTGGCAGGAAGAAGAATAGCAGGAAAAAGCAGCCGCCGACAACCATGGCGACGACCCAGAAGACCCAGCGCCATCCCTTCGCTTGGATGATGGCCGCGGACACCAGCGGCACGATGTTCTTGCCACCTAGCAGAAGCATAGAGTAGATTCCGAGTCGGTACGCACGCTCATGTAGGAAGAAGATCTCAGCGATGGTGGCGCTGGGAAGGCATTCTACTGGGCTGATGGCGATGCCCTGGAAGATCCTCCCGACTAGCAACGAGATGTATGAATTTGCCAGAGCACACCAAATGCTTGTGCCTACGAACAGTAGCGAGGTAATGAGATAAACGGGTCGTTTTCCGAACAAGATGGCCGTCGGACTCATGATGACTCCGCCGACGCCCATGCCCATCATGTATAGGCCGGTCGTGAGAGCCACCTGCGGCACGGTGACATCGAATGTCTCGGCTACATCGTTGAAGCCTGCTGCTAGGACCGGTGTCATTCCCCCACCAATCATACAATAAAAGCCCAGGAAAACCAGGGCAGCATCTCGACGGAGGGATGACCAATTCAATGGATCGTTAGGTGATTCGGACGGTTGTGGATCCAAGATGATTTTCCCATCTGCCGTCTTCTTTGTGGGCTCTCGGGGTGGACCAGTTCGGATTGACGACGGTAACGATGACACGGAGGTTCTTGCGGGGATATTTTGAAGGCCGAGGGGTTGGTTTTGGGTTTCTTTTGACAGAAGAATCACGGATCCTGGAACAATATCCAAGTTAGCTTATTGATTAAGAGATGGAGGAGTATATGAACTTGCCTGGAACTTCGTCGGTCTCCTTGTCATTCAGCACCCCAAAGCTCCACTTGGGCGGCCGTCTCTTCCCCGGCTCTATATCTGACGTCGATATCTCGGAGCTTCCTGCGGCTCCATTTCCAGGGGTATTCGTCGTTTTCTCGTTCGTGTCTTCACCCGCCTGTGAGGCAGATTTGCCGAATGGGCGTGGCCATTTTGGCATGATATGCCTCGTTCTAATCAACGACTCTCTACCGTCTTTTCTGGTCTATCCAAGTGGCAAACGAGACAGTATGGCAACGAGGAGTCCGTGATGGAACACATACGAGAACGAGGAGCGAAAGAAGGCTCGAGAGGGTCTATTGTTTCTATCATGGCGATGTTCAGTTTTTATCAATGGATCCAAGAACTACAGGAGCATGAGCGGCTGATCAGAAAGCGGTAAGATCAAGGTCATGCGCAGGACCCTTGATTCGGGGATGATGTCGATGGAACCGGAGATCTCACGGAGATTTGCCCCACGACGGTTTCTCAAAAGCGTCCGAGAGCAGAGTACATATCGGACTTACGGGCGGAATGTGGATGCCTGCTGTGTGGCTGAAAGGATATCTTGGCTGGGTCGGGTGCTCGTCCTGTTCATCCAGTCGGAGCGGACGGAAGAAGGCTTGGGTTAAGGTGTGCAAACCAGGAGATGTCTCATGAGTCGTAGGCCAAAGAAAAGCATCCGGAAGGCTGGTGTTAGATGATCAAGAACAAAGATATGTTAGGGATAAATGCCAGACCAGAGGCGGATCAGAAGGAGTAGGGAGTGGCAAGTCATAACTCATATCAGCTGGAGACGCGATTAGCGATGGGACCATCCCCGGGTTGGAGCACTAGGAAGATAGGAAACAAAGATGTGGATTTGTGGGGAAGCTGTGTGCCCTTGATGGTTGATCAAGGCATATGGGTTGCATTAGACACGGACGACGAAGATAGCGGGACGGGATTCTTCGACGGAATCCAGGAATATCCCATACTGGAGGCAAACTAAGGGACAATGGATATTGATGGATGACACCGGGAATTTTCCATCAACAGCTAGATGGACAAGATGTCGCGTCATCATGCAGATGCCGGGGAGGCTGGGGGCAATGTTAATGACCACGTGCTACAGAAGGATTACGTCTGAATGGGGGGTTGGGGAATCTAGTACTTGTGACTCTGTATTACCCTTAAGCGATACAGAGTTAGCTACCATCAATCATCAAAGCCTTCAAGTTGAAGTCCCAGCCAATTTCCCCCTCATCGCGATCTGTTCCGTCTGCAGATTTGTCGGGAGTTTCGTCGTCCGACCGCCTCTATCTCGTCCTCTGCTCCACATTTCGTTGCTGCTCGGAATCGATAGCAAACGCAGCACCCTGTCCTTCGCACGAGAATCTGGACGGTAATTACTACATGTAGCACATGGACGGCCTACAGATGATAACGTGCATGGTCACACACCCGATCTTGGTTGAAACAATGTCGCTGTGCATGACGATGTGCATAGCTCGATCTCCAAAGCGGAGATCCTAGCGGGGATGGCGGCGCATGACCGCTCCTCGACTTCCTATCAAAGGAACAATGGGAGAACGGGCCACATTAACGGTGAATCTAGGGAACTGACCGGTATCGGGGGCAGTAGTTGGAGCCCTCAGTGGTATTATCGTGGTAGCATGATAATTGTTTGTTCGAGGACCCTAGTCATCCTATGGATCGAGGGGTAGTTTCGGTCAGGTTGCTATAGCAGTATATCGCGGGGAACACGGGGAGGGGAGATAGGTGGGGAGTTGCACTCCAGCGTGTTATTCGGGATACATGTAGCGGCCGATACAGTACGGAGCATATGGATACCAGTGCTATAGTGGCCAGCTAGGGAACCATTGGAGATCTCTCCAGATAGGAGATTTGTCTATAGGACCATTATGAAGAATAGTACCCACTGCTCCAGTTGAGTGTCGAGTTCCATTGCCATACAAGCTACCAATTGATGAACCGTGTACCTGTACATGGGAGCTTTCTAGCTCACCAGAACTCCGCAGATAAAGATGCTGACAGCCGAGGGAAGTACATGTAGCTTACACAACTGTACCGCTTTGCTTCCATAAGAGTGAGACATTCGATTATTCAACGACAGGGAACGAAGTTCATGTTGAACGGGTGTCAAATCCCGTCATACTTGTCCACGGAACGACGCGCAATTGCGTTTGCTTAAAACAATTCGGACTTCCTCCCTTTCGAACAGCAGAAGAGAACGGTTGCTGGACTCTTAGACATAGCAAGGGCGAGAGAAACCCAAGATGGGATACGATTTGAAAGGCCGGAATGTTCTGATTACGGGAGGATCAAGGTACCATGCCCTTTTCAATCCAGTTCGATGACCCGATGGTACCGTACCGAATGGAGACACGGATTGACGATTGCCCAGGGGACTGGGCGCAATCATCGCTCTCAAATTCGCTGCCGAGGGTTGCAATGTCTGCATCAACTACGTGAGCAACAAAGAGGCGGCGGAGGGAGTTCAGAAGGGCATCCAGAGCAAGTACAGCGATATTAAGACGAGTATCATTCAGGGGGTAAGAGAACCGTCCATCGAAATCCAGACAGCGGTATCAAGCCGTCTATTGTTTCGGGACTATATTGAACATTCACTAAGTTCCATCTGCTTTAATTAGGACTGTGGGGATCCCTCCGCCTGCGCCGCCTGCGTCGAGCACACCGTATCGACCTTCGGCGGCATCGACATCATCATCGGCAACGCGGGCTGGACGAAGATTTCCGACTGGACCGATCTGGATTCCCTCAGCTTCGACGACTGGGACAAGGTGCGTGCTCCCAACACCGGACCAATAGTTTCTCGGACGCCGTCCGCTTGCTCCGAACCCCCTGACTAACTTGGTGCCAGTGCTGGAACGTCAACGTCAAGGGCAAACTGGCCCTGATGAAAGCGGCGAAACCACACTTCAACGCCAACCCTGATGGCGGCTCGTTCATTATCACCAGCTCCATTGCGGTACGTCTTCGCCCCGTGACCGTTCCATCGCTGGAACATTCCAGCCCTTTCACCCACATGCTGACCACTCGCAGGGCATCAAGGCCAGCGGGTCCAGCATGGCATACAGCGTCACCAAGACCGCGCAAATGCACCTGATGCTCTGCCTCGCGAAGACGCAGGGCCCAAAGATCCGCGTCAACGCCGTGTGCCCTGGCCTGCTCCTGACGGACTGGGGGATGCGGTTCGGCGAGGAACGGTTGAAGGCGGTCAAGTCACACGCAGTGCTGAAGAGCGAGACCGATCTGGACGAGTGCGCGGAATGCTTCGTGGACATCGCGAAGAAAAAGACGATGACGGGGAGGAGCATCGTTATCGATGCAGGGGCATCGATCGCATAGGCGGCCGTGGATTTGCGCTAGGGTCGGACGGTGTCGGCAGCATCGTAGTCGGATGAATGAACACAACTGTATGCGCCTCAGATCGGCCCGCAGTTTTATCCTTCGTCTTCCTCTCCCGCTTCTTCTGTCTGCTCCAATCCTCGCATGCATTCCTCCGCTTCTTTCGGACTCGTGATGCCCCAGACGCCTCCGCCCTTCCCGGCGCCTTTCATACCAACCTCCTTGCCCACGAGGTTCCTCCCAACCTTGCCCGGCCCCACGCCAATCCATCGCCGAACTTTCTCCTCGCGGTCTAAGTACCGCACGCTCTCCCACCACTGCACCGTCTCGACGCATTGTCGAGCCAGCAAATCTTCCACGTCCGCTTTGCTCCGGAACGGTTGCGCCGTGATGTTGCTAATGGCGATCAAATCGCCCGGGAAGGCCACCATATCCCCACCCGTCACGCAACTTTTCTCGCTCAGCAGCTTCCGCACCGACTTCTCCGCCGGCGCCATCATGGGGCTGTGAAACGGACTATCACTCTTCAACCGCACCGCCCGCGGATCATGTCCACCAAACTGCCTCAAATTCGTCAATAGCGCCCGAATCCGCTCGATCGTCCCGCTCAGCACGATTTGATTCCGGCTGTTGACGTTCGCAATTAACACCTGCTGCACCGGCGCCAGGTCCTCCGCACTGTCCGATTTCCCTTGCCCCGCCGTCACGAACTCCGTGATGTCGCGGATCAGATCCTTCATCCGCCCTTCGTCCTCGCACACCAGTGCCACCATGCCCACGTCGCCGGCGACCTTTCGCGCCTCAACCGAGCACGCTGCCATCGCCTCGCCGCGCGCCCGCACCATCTTCACCGCGTCCGCGTACGCCAGGTATCCGCCGGCGACCAGGGCGGCGAACTCACCGAGCGAGTGGCCGAGGGTGAAGTCGACGCGGCCGGGGAGGTCGAGGCCGAACTCCTGTTGCAGGATGCGGAGGATGAGGACGGAGGTGGCCATGATGGCGGGCTGGGAGTTGGCGGTGGCGGTGAGGGTAGCGTTGGAGCCGGATTGGATGATGGAGGTGAGAGAGGGGGTCATGGGGAGGAGGGCGTCGAGCTCGTCGAGGAAGGGTTGGGCGGTGCGAGGGAAGGTGGAGAGCCAGGGTTGGAGCATGCCGACGCGTTGGACACCTTGGCCTGGATGGAGGGTGTTAGCAAGTGGTGGAGGAAGGGAAGATGTTAAGGAGCACGAAGTGAAGCTAGAGAAATGGATGTTTACCAGGAAAGAAGATTGCTGTCCGCGGGCGTTTCTTGCTCGACGCTTTGGTTTCCACGGTAGAATTACTGCTCCACCTTAACTGCCCTCTCCTCTGCTGCTTCTTCCAGCACCATTGGCACTGCTGTGATCGGAAACTTGCCGCTGCTCGGTCGTGCACTTGGAGAGGCACCGGCACCCTCCCTAGCCGACGGCAGTTAGGGAATGACATGCTTGCCGCTCTAGAATCGATTAGAGCAACGAGGTTCGGAACGCGTTGGCCCCCAGCATAGGAGCTAGCGAGGAACAGAAACCATCTGTTGAAGATGAAGCACGAAGGCTGTGTGAGGGATGATATATCGAAGGGTTCGGAATGGAATGCGGAGGAGAGGATCAACTCGGGTTGGGGATGGACCCCGTACCGTACCATCACTAATACTGTAGATACGACTGACGATAGCAACCCAAGACGTCACCGGAATATATCCTCGTGACTCGGTACTTCCGTTTCCCCTCCAATGGCCGCCATTAGCCGATCACGGTGAATGTAATGAATGTCTATAACAGAATAAATAATATTATCCGGCGGCGAAACGTTGAGAGTTGGAGTGTGGAACATCTTCTAATATTGCTTCCTAGGCTTGTTAGGGGACGATGTGAATCGCATTCAATAGCGCCAGGATCCGTAGCGGAGCTACTCGTGCCCTCAACCCTAGGGAATCAAAGCGAGTAAGGTGATATAAAAAACGCCATAAAATGCAAAATGCTGTCCGATTGGGACCCAAAAGACATAAGCCGTCATCGCCGTTTCCCGCTCCTAGATGCATGCATCAGACCCGTTCTAGTCCGCTGCCAACCATCCTTGCGTGTGTGCATGATAACAAACCCATCCAAGTATTAACCGTGTTCCCCCGACCATGAAAATGCAAGATGCCAACCCAGTTGGAGAGAAAAAACCCCCAAGAAAAAACTAGATCCCAGCCGAGGTGGCTGGTGTGGTATGAAAGGAGAATCAGCGACATATGCCTCGGGCGGATTATTGCATAGGGGGAAGAGGAGGATGCATGGCTGGGGCGGTGGCGTAGTGCTCCCATTGGAATGGATTGCCCTTCCCGATGACGCCAGGCGGCACATGTGTATTCTGCAAAACACGTTAGCAACGATCCTCAAGATACGAATATCCCGAAAGAAACCCACCTCCTCGATGACGCTACCCGGCTTCACGATCACCCCCCTGCCAATCTTCACCCCACCCCCGATAATCGATCCCGCGCCGATCACCACATTCTCCGCAATATCGATCGCCTTCCCCACCACGTGCCCCTTCTTCCCCTTCGGTTCTACGGGGTTCATCAGCACCCGCGGATCCTCGATGCCCACGTCGCCGCACAGCGTAACGTTCGCGCCCACTCGCGTGCCCGCGCCCACCTTCACGCTGCATGGGTCTAGGATCGTGCAGTGCGGGCCGATCACCACGTCGTCGCCGATTTGGATATTGTACCCGTACAGGCAGGAAAACGGCGCCTCGACCACCACTTCGTGGCCCAGGCGCGCGAAGAAGCCGCCGCTGAAGCGCGACTCTTGGTAGCCGAGGACGCGCTTGAGGAGGCGCTCTTTCTCGGTGTCGGAGATCTCGCTGATGGGCGAGGCGGCAGCGTTGTAGCGCATGAGGGCGAGATGGCAGTTGGCGCGGTCCGCTTTGAGGATGTCGGAGTAGGGGAGGTAGGGGTCGCCGTTCGTCATGCGCGACTTTTGCATGGCGGGATCTAGCTCCATGGGAGGGTGATGGTGGGTATGCGTGGGAGGGAGTGGTGGGGCAGGGGAGTAGTAGGAAGGCGTTCTTGGGTGGGGGGTGTTGAACGGCGGTGTGGTATTGTGCGCAAGCGCGCGTTGTGCGGTGTTGGAAAGGCTGGGTTTCGTCAGGATGGTCTTGGATGGTCATCTCTTCAGGTTGACTTACTTGGTGCTGATGCTACTCGGCTGGTGATAGCTTGAGTTCGACCGTTCGGTAGTCGGTCGTGACGGCATCTGGTGGGAGTATTCGGAGGGACGCTCAGGGTATGCACCACTGCTGGTATTCCCATGGTCATACGGCGGAGGTGCCCACGACGGCGGCGGAGGCGGGGCTTTTCGCTCATCATCGACGCCGATAGGTCGCGCTTGCGTCCCATGACTGTCGGGGAACGAGTGGGCCGGTGGACGGGGCACCAAGGGGGAATGCTGCGTCGTCTGTTTCTCCTCGACCTTGCTCTGCAGCGGCGCTTTCGTCAACGGCTGGGTTCGCATTGTCGCGGTGGGCTTGGATGCATATCCTTCGCAGGTGAACCCGCCGCGGAGACAGTTCGCGCACTCGGGTTTCTGCTCGTCACATTTCTTCTTGCGCTTGCGACAAGTGTGGCAGCCGGTTTTAGTGCGGTTGGCGAACATGCGTTTGCGATTCTTGGTTCGGTCGACTTGGACGCCGGCCGAAGTCAACTCGATGTGTGCCGGGAGATTCGACATGATACTGTCGTTAGGTGAGGACAATCCTGGGTTCGAACCATGCTGAGGCAGAGGGGTGCCATTTGAGATGGATTGAGATCCACTATCCTCGCGATAGTGGTGATGATTGTTCTGGTGCTCGGAATACACAGGCGGGTATCGGGGAGGCTCCGGCGCATACGACTGCTCGGGTCTCACGGGTCGTCGGGAGTGGTCTTGGTCTGGGGAAGGGTTCATGGCGACCCGTTTCGCCACGTCTGCATCGGCCTCGCTAATGCCGTTCACCGATCCGTCGGATCGCTTTCGCTTGGTCTGATCATGTCGCATATCATCTGGAGCACCGTGACTGTGACTGTGTCCGTTCTGGTAGGTGCCATTCGCAGTCCCACGATCCCATCCATTATGCTGAGACGTTGTTTCGGGTCGAGGGGCATCTGGCCTTTCTGCATGCCGCGAACTCGAGTCCGCCATGCTGTGCATGCGGTGCACCTCGGGCGGCGTCTGCGAGTTTCTCCCGTTGACGGCAGTGAAGCCCGATACCGATGTCTCGATGCTGCGTTCCGGGGATGGACTGTTGGAGCTGCCACTTCCAATGTGATGGCTGAGAGTTGAAGATGGTGAAGTGGACATCGCTTGTAGAGGGTCGGGATTGGTCGATGAGCGGTCCAGAAGGCGACGCGCTGCACGGATCAGTTTTCGAGGAACAGGTCAAAGGAGACTCGACCCTCCGAAAAGAGGCTGCGAGGTCAGAATGGAGGCGCTTAAGGGTTTGGGGGTGGTCCAGAACGACAACGGGATTGCTTCTGGTCGCCGACAAGATGTTCTGTAAGCGCGTGCGGATCCACAGACTCGATTCGCGACGCGTGCCGAAGCGATTCGGGAACAATCTACACGAGATGCGATCGCGTGTCGATAAAATCGAATTCCACGCCGTTCTGTCGGACGTCACAGCGAGGCGCCCTAGGCGACCCGTTGTACAGTTCTGGAGCGGGCCGAATCGTCGAGCTCGTTCCTGGAGGACTTGCAGGGCAGAGGATGCGAAAACGACAGACGCAGTGGGGATACGTAAGGCTAGAATCGCGCCAAAGATTGGATGTTGGATGAATCGAAATTGGAAGGATGTGATGGATCAAATGGATCCTGGGTTTATAGTAAATACGCGCAAGGTGGGCGGTGCTGGTTCTGAGGGGACGGGCGCGGCTGCTGCGGATGCGCAAACGGCTGGGTTGATCGAAATAGACGATGCGCGGGCCGAGACAGAATTGGGCGATAGGCCGGTGCACGAGCAGCGCAACGGGATTGGAGAAGCGTGGTGCTTTTTCCTGCGTGGGTGAAGGTCCAGCTGTTGATGTGAGCTGTTCCCCGCCGATGAGCAAAAGGAACGACGAATTCCTGGACCCAAGGCCCAAATAATTGCTCGAGCCGGGTGGTTGGTGTGATGCGCGGGACGGAGGGTCAAGTATAGAGGTTGGAGAGGGTCCAACGCAACCACGATTCCAAGTTTATATGGCGGAACAACCGCACTAGTCTAGCAGATGCAAAAGCGATCGGAGAGGGTATGGAAATAGCGGAACGATCGGAGCCGTTGGGTAGATACTGGGGGAGATGAGCAATCCCGATGAAGGAGGGAGAAAATACGGTGACAATAGGGATGGGATGGGGGGAGGGGGAGGAGAGGGATTGAAGTAGTCCCAAGCTGCCTGGCGCGGGAGAACTGGTCTTTTGCGACTAACGCACCGCTGCCCTACGGCCTACAGGAGGGTCGGGTGAAGACTGACGACTGACGAGAGGTGGTGGACGGGGAGAAGAGAGCCAAAGGGGAACGATATGAAGCGGAACTACTGGATCGCTAGCGGCAGCACCGTGCTATCATTGGCCCGAGGAGCGTTACAGCGAATTGGATGGGAGGAAACAGGACGGTATGAAACGGATGAAGGTCGACTTCGGGCTTCAGTACTTCAAGGGATTTGTTATGAACACCCTGGCTGGCATCATCCTATGGACAGATCCAAGAGTTTGCTGTTCTTTACTCTATCTCCCCTGTTGGTCCTGCTCGGTGATATGGGTGATATGGGTGATATGGGTGATATGGGTGATATGGGGGGAACTGGACCGTTGAAGCCTGAAGAGCGGAGTCGAGTATCAAAAGGGAAGATGGAGGGTGGATCGCTACGATGGTTGGAGTAGAATGCGGATAGTGATGGACCCAAATCCTGTTCCTCGTCAATACTCAATAATATTAATAGTTCGAATGGCTCATGCTCTTTCTCGCCTCTCCAGGTTCCAGTCTTCAGCGATGGTGCTCTGCACGGCGGCTTTTCTGCTAGGCCCTCAATTGGCTGCAGTGTCGAGGGCGCTTAATAGCGGGCTGTGCGGAATGGCGTTACCTCTCGGTCATCCCTCGAAGGAGCAGGGAGCGTGGAAGATCCAACACACCACGGGGGAGGGAGCGCCCGCCAGACGTGGCCGACGGCAATGGAAAATTTGGGGGTGCTGCGGAGCCAAACGCTAGGCGCGGTTGGCTTGGGTGGCTGGGGATTATGGACTGCGTCCCAATCCTCCCAACCCAGTCGTTGAACGTTCACCACCTTTGGTCATGCAGCCAGGTGTTGGCTACTACAATTGCTTGAACGGTTTCTACATTAATATTATTGCATTTGTTGCTGAATTGGAAGGGGTTCGGACTTTGGAGGTGTTGTGGCTGACTCTGCTCACTGCTGCATGTGCGGAACAACCAACAGGTGCTCCAGTCGGCAATCCCACGGGACGGGCCACGAGCACCGTCGTCCGTTCTGGTGCTTACCCCTCACCATCCCCTGTCGAAAAACCTCCAGTGCCCACATCCACGCCCTGATTGATAGATGGATATCAACATTTCGATGTTGCTTGTTACAATCCTGCATGGGCGCTCATCTCATCTGACCCATTGCATAATGCATTTGATTAAGTTATTAAGCGGCTCGACAAGCGACTGCAACTGGACTGATCGGATGTATCAAGCCTCAAGGATTCAAGGGGCAGGAACCCTGATCGTCTATTCACGGCCGTTTGCTAGGCGTCCTACCGATCGCGCTGCTGATTGGCTCGCATGGCGGCGTGATTGCCCTGCTCGGCACAAAACATGCAAGCGCCAGGGAGCAGTCCCACATTTTGCCTGCTGCTCGCGTCGCTCATTCGCGGGAGGCCAGGCATTGGCGTCCCGGCCGCTCGGGCGGCTATTTTCAAGGAGTCGCAAAGGTGGCCTCCTGCACCGGCTGCTGCATGTGCAATCCCAAGCCTCCAATTCATTTGATCCTTTCAGTTCATTGATATTTGATGGTGAGAAAAAAGCAACCAAGCGCCAAATTTAACGCACTCCATGTCGATCCCCACTTTTTGGGGGCGGGTTGCTCCTGCCCTCCACCCGCCGCCCGCTGTAGCCGCCTCACACGCCTCCTTCCTCCTCAAATCCCCCATTTTCTGTGCCGCAATCTGCTTTTTCGCATCCGCCAGCTTTCCCCTTCGAGATACCGATTTAATTCCAATCGCATCCTGCATATAAGAGTAATTTGAAACTACTTGGATGTTGTTTCGTATAGCGCTAACGTATGTGGAGGTTGGCGAGCGCTCTCCTTCTGGCGCTTGTATCACCAGTTCACATGTCGATCAGTGATCTTTCAAGAGTCTTGAACTGCACTCGAGTTTTAAAGCGCTAGATGGCATGTACATGGCCTTGGATTGCGGTAGATCATTATAATATCTGTCTGCTGGTCTGGTTTGCTTTAAACGTACAAAGGCACTGATATCTAGGTAAGTATGCTTGTTTTATTGCTATCTCCAACTGTCGTTCTGGCTCTCAGCCTACGTTGTTCATATCTACGAACCAATCGAGGATATTAGCCAAGTCCGAACCACTGAACCCGCGGGCGGTCTGTCGTAAAGTTTCTTCATGTTGTATTCCTGCGCGCTTCAAGCCTTCAGGTCAAAATCATCAAAGTCGGACTAGAGTATTATTCACCAACCTACCATTCCTACGTTGGAACAATCCGAATCTCTCCTCGGATGTGATTCATATTACTACGCCAGGCGCTCATCACCCTCCCAGGTGTGCCTGGAATGCTGAACATGGCACTGAGATGCTGTTCTCAAAAGATTACGTTCACCAATCGGAGCAGAGCCAAGTTCACGCACATTCGACACTCTTCATCAAGTATATCCAACTTCGCCCACACACTTGATGAGAAGCGTAAAGTCTCCGAGTTCACCCATAAGCGCTCGGCGTCACTCAAAAATGATACCAACCTCACCCTAAGACTTTCAAATTCCTAGAGACGGAGATAGCTTCACTACACCGACTGAAGTTCACCAATGAACTACCCAACTTCGCCCTTATACTAGTCAACTTCAGTCAACTTCATCCAAAATCAGCACTCAAGGTCGCTTCACTCCAGACATTCTATGCTGACATCAAGAAGGTAAGTATTTAAAATGCAGCATGGAGCGTGTAAATACCCCAAACTTGGTGAGCTTTAGTCGAACTCCTTTTCATCAACACCGTTAGATCTACCTAGACTATGCACTCCAACGATAGCCTAGCCAACTCTTGTGGTGGTCTTGTTGAAGCAGCCTACTATCCAGTTAGCAACTCTCAGGCCTGCTATTCTGTGTCAACCCTTCTATCACACCAACTGTTTGCGGACCTAGGGAGTTGAGGCACAATGCCCCAGCTCTGACCAGCGCTTCTTTGCGAGCATGCATTTCTCACGCGAGAACAAAGTCGAAAGCGAAAGAGGCCATGTCCGTGATATCCGGTCTGTTCCCAACCAGTAGTTAACATCCACCTCCAAGACCGAACAAATGAAAGACGAAACTGCACACCGCATGCGGAGGTTAAGAATCTCGAACTATTGGGTGGCGTCTATCATCCCACGATCCTTAATCCGTCCGTCACTTCTCAAGGAATGGAAACCCAGCGACACCTCATGATCGTCCTTCAATCCCCCTGCACCGTGCACGATGATTCGCCTCCTCCATACATATAATTATCAGCCCCTCCCAACATCAACTCCTGCTATGCGAGCGCCTCAAACATGCACACGGTAGCCGCACCATGCAAACGTCCCAGCGCATGCGCCGGACGTGTGTCACAATCGGGCGTTTGACGACCTCGCCTCGTCGGGCCTGGGGTTGGCCAATCCGGGCGGGCTGCGTATAAGATGGAGTTCGAACCCAACAAACGACGTCAACGGTCAATTGTTCAGTTCGGGGTCACGTTAGCACAGCCTCCGCCATGGCGCTTATGGTGCACTGGGTCGGTGGATGGGCTGCATTGTTGGTTCCTGCGGCTATCAGTCGCAACAGTTGGGTTGGAATCGCGGTCTTCTGCATCAGGCTGCCTGTGGTTGCTACATAGTAGATGTTGCGTTGAGCATTTGCTATTCAGGGACCATTCCAGCTGTGACTTGAGGTGCTCTTCATCGGGTGCGACCTGCGATGCGCCCGATGATTTCAGCTGAACCACAAAAGCACAGTGGGCTAGTGCTGCATGTCACAAAGAGGAGGGACAGCGACCAATCAGTTCGGCTGGCCTCTCGATTAGGTTGGGTTGTCATGCTGCTTAGAGACCGCAAGTTTGGCGTGATTCAATGTGGAAACATTACAGGACAGGACCATCAACAGACCAGTAGCTAGGCGTTCTGTAAAATAAAACAATAGACTCTAAAAATGAACATTGTGCATAGTCTCGGGACTTCCAGGTGACTTAGCGATAGAAATAGCCTTGGTACCCCATGGGGTCCTCCGGAATACATCACCACCGAAAAGTCCGGGGAAGTGGGCAGATCTTTTGCTGCGTTTTGACACCGTCGATGAACGCTGGTGCTCAGAAAATGAACCTCGGAGAGGCACGAGTCTATTCGGCTTCGATTTCGCTCCGAACGGCTCGGCTATTGTCCTAAATATGACTTCACCTTCATCGGATCAAGGGGTTGCCGACTCCGGACAGGATTTAGATGGGTCAGTTTGTTGTTAGAAGGCCACAAGAAATGGTCAAATTATTTTCAATAGTCGACGGCGATCCCAGCTCATAGCCCATGAAAAGGCAATTTTAATAACTCTGCTCGGAGTGTTTGCACTATTTGAGTTCATCGATACGGAATACCAAAATCAGACATCCAATGAAGAGGTTCAGGGCCAGGGCCGAAATTTTTGCAATCCACGAGTTCTGATTGGTGGACCCCACAAGCCTCGGAGTGTCGGAGTGGCTTCGGAGGCAGCCGTCAATCACGAGTTTGCCATAAATTTAATCCCACAGAGACGTTCCGAAGGCCAGAAGAATACAGAAACATACGCCAACTACCCCAGAACCGATTTCCTACTCCTATGAATGTCAATTCCACCCGACATTGACCGCACTCTCAAGCATTCTCAAGGAATCGTGTCTGTTGTTGTCAATTGACGTCCTAGTCCTCGGAACAAGCAACGGGTAAGGCGGACACTTGCCACCCACCAACCCGACTTGGACATCTAGAATCTGACTAAGGAAAAGCATCCGGCCTCCATTGAGTTGCTGAACACGATTTACCTATTAATCCATCTTCCTATCCGACTCTTGTCTCCTATTTTTCCATCATCCCTAAGAAACCAGTACCATGTCTTCCTTCTCCACCCTCGTCGACAACCTCTCCTTCCGGGACAGTGATCGTGAATCACGAGTGTCGCAACTCTCCCGAGCCAAATCATATGCGAGCACCAATGCAACGAGCATGACCAGCATTTCGGGGGATATCAAGAGCCAGCTTCATGGAGGATACAGCCATCCGCTCGCGCGAGCATGGCAGGCAGACCGACAATTAACGAAGGTGTGTGCCTCCCTTTGTCACATCCAGCTCAAATACTGATTACCACAGTCCATGCTCGTCTACCCTCTCTTCATCACTGACAACGCCGACGAAATTACTCCCATCCCCTCTCTCCCCAACCAAAGCCGCCGCGGCATCAACACGCTTGTCCCCTTCCTCACCCCTCTCATCCAGCGCGGCCTCCGCTCCATCATCCTCTTCGGCGTCCCCCTCGCCCCCGGCAGCAAAGACGCCCTCGGCACTAGCGCTGACGACCCCAAAGGCCCCGTAATCGCGTCAATCAAGCTCCTCCGCCGCGCCTTCCCCGACCTCTACATCATGGCCGACGTCTGCCTCTGCGAATACACCTCCCACGGCCACTGCGGCATCCTCCGCGACGACGGCTCCCTCAACAACGCCATGTCCGTCGACCGCATCAGCGACGTCGCCCTCGCCTATGCCCTCGCCGGCGCCCACTGCGTCGCCCCCTCAGACATGAACGACGGCCGTGTCCGTGCCATCAAGCTGAAGCTTATCGACGAGGGCATTGCTCACAAGGTCCTCCTCATGTCCTACTCCGCGAAGTTCAGCGGCGCCCTGTACGGGCCGTTCCGTGATGCCGCCGGCTCGGTGCCGAGCTTCGGCGACCGGAAATGCTACCAGTTGCCGCCGGGAGGACGGGGGTTGGCGCGGCGGGCGATCCAGCGAGACATCGGCGAAGGCGCGGACGCCATCATGGTGAAGCCGGCGAGCGCGTACCTAGACATCATCTCCGATGCGAAGGAGCTCGGGCGGGATATGCCCATCGCGGCGTACCAGGTCAGCGGCGAGTTCGCGATGTTGCACGCGGGGGCGAAGGCGGGGGTGTTCGACTTGCAGGAGATTGTCATGGAGAGCATGCAGGGGATCTTGCGGGCTGGAGCGAACATCGTGGTCACGTACTTTGCTCCAGAGCTGATGGGGTGGCTGGATCAGTAAGGGACGGGATGAGACGATTCCGTTCTCATAGCGGTACTGTCAAATAATGTTGACGCGATGGTGATTGCGAATGGGCATCGGATACCTGTGCATGGCGTTTGGTTGGAGGGGACTCTACCCCCTACAAAATTTATGATGAATGGGTTTGATTTATGTGGTATGACAGCATGAGTTATCCGGGGTCACGTTTGCAATGATGATCATCACTCTGTCGGACCATTGTGGATATGGAATGACGATTTGTCACTCTTCCAGGCCATGCTGTGGATACGAAATTGCGGTTTCGAATGGGCAGTCATTGGTGTTGAAATGATGGCGGTAGGTCCTGTTACGGACGTAACGTTGAGCGATAACTGGCTTGCTTGTCTCTTTTCGTTCCGGTCAAGTTGGAACTAAAGAAGTCTTTCCTCATACCGATTCTCACCGCCCATCGCGTCCCATACAAATGGGGCCTTCTCCTTTCTCCCCACCTCTCACTCTTCAAATTTCTAGTCAACTTCCACTCTTCCAGGCATCAATCCCAAAAGGATCACTATTATTATCACGACTGGGCTGATCGTGATTGCTTTTCCATTTTAACATTGGAACCGGCATCTTGAACAAGGCATCAATCGTATCATTGTGATTGTCGAATTCCGTTTCATCTTGCTTCATATTGTGGTGATTGGGCTGCTGCCTGTGGTCGATCGCCACCACCAGGCCACCGCCTCGTATCTCCGTTTCAAGTCACGGGTTTTCGCGACAACGACGCATTTCGGCTTTCGCGTTCTCAACTACTTAAACGCGTCGTCAGATCTCGTTCATGATTGTGCAATTTGCATTTGGTTGATTGCTTGGAATTGAATTGAATGCTTAATTGAACATTGTTGTGTGCTGCTCATCACAATTGACGAACCATTCTCCAATTGAGGTTACTACCAGCTACCATCCCACTGAATTCACAGAACCCCTGTCTTATTGTCCCAACTGCGTTATTATCAGATCAGATATATCTCTCCCATCAATCCCCTCCCTTTCGTTACAATGGATGCCAGCGCTGTTGTCGTCCCTTCAGCGGAACTCCCAAGCGTGCCTACTAAGCACAATGAATTCGTTTCCTACATTGCGTCTCACCCCGATGTGACCATTCCGGACCTCACCCATCCGTATAGGACCTTCGACTCCCGTTTGCGTGAGGTCTACGCCCAAGTCCCCGACCACGAAGTCCTCAAGGACCCCCTCCTTAATGTCGTCCCCGTTTTTGCCGGCCACGAATCGGACATCAAGACCCGTGCTCGCGACCTGGCGAATGAAACGACGGAAGAGAAGGAGAGGTACATCATGTCTCTGAACGACGAAGATCGACGCCCCACCGGCTCTCCCGCGGTGGTG
This sequence comes from Eremomyces bilateralis CBS 781.70, assembly GCF_010015585.1. Lineage (NCBI taxonomy): Eukaryota > Fungi > Ascomycota > Dothideomycetes > Eremomycetales > Eremomycetaceae > Eremomyces > Eremomyces bilateralis. The sequence continues at coordinate 95,823 of NW_022985081.1, forward strand.
GGAAGCTTCAAGGAGTTTCAGAACAACTTCAATGTCTTCTCCGAGGGTTCCCTCGTTGATATGGACTGGGACAATGTCGTCGTTGCCGGTTCCGCCGCGGTGACCCCCTTGATGCCTGTCCCGGAGAAGCATCGAGGCTCGAAGCGGGCCCTTCGCAGCTACTATCACGAGATCCTTGCCCCTGCGTCTGATGTAGACCTCTTCCTTTATGACCTCACGGAAGAAGCAGCCGTGGAGAAGATCAAGCAGATCGAGACTAAAATTCGGGACTCAATCCTCCAGGAGACAACCACGGTTCGTACTAAGAATGCCATCACCATCGCGAGTCAGTATCCCACTCGCCACGTTCAGATCGTGTTGCGCATCTACAAGTCCATTTCGGAGATTCTCACCGGGTTTGACGTCGATTGTTCTTGCGCGGCGTATGATGGCAAGCAAGTCTACGCGTCTCCTCGTGCATTAGCCGCATACATGACGCAGATCAACCCGATCGATCTGAGCCGACGCTCCCCTTCGTACGAGAACCGCCTTTCCAAATACTCGCGGCGTGGCTTCGAGGTGTACTGGCCCATCCTGGACCGGTCGCGGGTGGATCCGACCATCTTCGAACGTAACTTCCCTCGGACCTTCGGCCTTGCACGGCTCCTTGTCCTGGAGAAGCTCCCGAAGAGCTCGGATCGTGATGATTACCTCGATCAGCGTCGCCAGGAGCGGGGCCGTCCGGCCATCAACCGGTGGATTCGCCAAGCGCGTCAGTTGAGGGGGAATATCAAAGATAACTTCGAGGATGAAGTTGCGGAGTGGGTTGATCAAGGCGAGGTTTCGAACTACCACACTTTCGTAAGTGGATTCTTCGAGAAAGACACAAGTAAATCGAGCTAATTAATTCTAGACGGTACCTTACGGCGAGAAGTTTCATGCAAGGAAGATTGATAAGCTTCTGTACACCAAGGACTTGCTTCTTAATGCCGAATGGAATCAGACGAAGGAACGCGACACCAATCTCCATCGCCACCCAGCCTTCTTTGGCAATGTGGAAGATGTGATCGAGGATTGCTGTGGCTATTGCCCGAAGCCAGTGACCCCTGAAGATGAGGAGCTTGCCGAGGAGGAAGACAAGATCTACGTCAGCGGCAAGATCTCCTTCATCAAAGATGATCCCGGCCGTCAGCAGATCGGTAGCTTCAACCCTCTGACTGAAGATGACTGGACTGAGATGGCATACGTCGGCAACACCGCCCGTCTCTGCCAAGCCATCGTCGATCGGGACGTCGAGCACGTCCAGGATTGGCTCTCTCAAGAGGGTGCAGATCCCAACCGTCGTGACTACACTGGCCGTACGCCGCTCCATCTGGCAACCATGTGCTCCTCCCCCGAAGTGGTCAAGTGTCTCGTGGAGCACGGAGCCAAGCTTATTGCTCGTATTGCGGATGGACGGACTGCGTTGCACATCGCGGCCTCTCGGGGAGAGGTGGAGATGGTCAAAATCCTCATGGATAAGAGCGAGGCGAATGAAGAGGTGGAGATGGAGATGGAGGACGCGAAGCGGAAGGCTCGAAAAACAGACGGCGCATCGGATACGGAAGACGAGTCGATGGCTGGCGTAGAGAATGAAAACGAAGAGGAAAATGAAGGCGAAGAAGATGATGAGGACTATAGTGAGATTGACGAGGATGAGGAGGATGAAGACAGCCATTCCATGGCTACAGGGTCCTTTGTCAAGGTCTCTCGAGAGAAGCAGGCGCAAGAGCAGACAGAGGTCCCGGAAGATGAGGAACACGAACCGGACTTCTACGACGTCAACGTGCTCGCATGGGATGCTAAATGCTCACCTTTGCACCTAGCAATCATCAATGGCCATACCAACGTGGTGAAAGAGATGGTCCAGAACTACGGGGCCGATGTCCTGCTTCCCATCAAGCTCATCGACGAGTACACACAGAATGCCAGGGGCGCTATCTTGACGCTCGTCCTGGGACTGGCACTACCCAAGGATAAAGCAGTTGAGATGACCGAGCTTCTCTTGGATCTCGGGGCTTCCCCTGCCCAGGCGGATGTCAACCAACAGACCGCGCTTTATTATATTGTCGCCCACGGAGCCCATCTCCTAGATACGGTCATCTCCAAAGACGAACCAGGCTTCAAACGCGCGGTTAACCATGTGTCGTTCGCGAACGACCAGTGGAACCCTCGCACTATGAGTCTCCTGGCTGCCGCTATCGATAACCACGATATCATCGCTGTCATGAAGCTTCTGGAAAACGGGGCGACGCCTGAGGTCGATTTCGCCTCGTGGTCCAAGAGCGTCAAGATCTTTGTTGACCAGCGTACCTCCAGAAATTCCCACAACAGGTTCGACAAAGCGTACTTCGAGCAGAACACGGAGCAGCCACTGGTGATCGCGATTGAATCCGAGCAACCGGACGTGGCCATTGAACTGGTCAAGGCTGGCGCGGATCCAAACACACTCACTCAGAACGGTGCTCGGGTGAAGCAACCGAATTCTCATGCACGTACGTGGACACGAGGTGATACGGTGCTGGATCTCGCCCAAACAAAGCTGAAAGCACTCCGTGACTGGCTTGAGTCCGCGGACTCCAAAAGCTCGAAGTCTACGAAACCATTGCAAGAAGACTCGAACTACCTTGGAGAATTCGAAGAGAGCTCGTACCAGCGCTGGGTCGCAGAGACACTGTTGCACCGCGAGAAAGATGCCCGAGATAAAAAGGAGAAGGCCCGCCGCAAAACACTCGCTGACCCAAAGGAGACCAAAGGACTCAAGCTAAAGGAAGCTGCTGTCACAAATCTCATTTCGCAGCTCGAAGCTGTGGAAAAGGCGCTTCTCGAGCGCGGCGCAAAGAAGTTCTACGAGCTGTACCCCGACATCCCGGTTCCTTCTGATCGGCCACATTACAGTGGGTGTGCTTGTTGTCATCCTAAGGTCGAGGAAGAGTTCAAGATCCAGTTCACTTTCAATGATGGTATCGGTTCGCACCCCGATGAAAAGCAAGAGGGCTTCGTCAAGTTGTAAGTCAGCAACGTCTTCTGGCGTCAAGGAACCCCGAACAGTGTTCGAGTATAGTGATGACTGACATTTGTCCAGATTCGAGGCGGCTTGGGCTGGTGATCTTGAAACGATCAAAAGACTGACCTTGGCCACTTGGGGCAAAGATAATGACCAATCTCCCCTCAAGCTGGTGGCAACGGACCAGCTGGGCCACTCTCCCTTCCAGCTGGCAGTACTCCGAGGCCATCTGGAAGCCGCTTTCGGAATGCTTCAAGTTGTTCAGATACAATACCTTCCTCGGGAAGACCCTCAGGAGCGCTACATCCTTCATGACGGCCACACCAGCGACGAAACCGACAACGAGAGCGACGGAACCAACGACGAAAGCGACAGCAAAAGCGACAGCGAAAGCGACGATTCCATCCATGTCTACAAGACTGTTATGGATGATACTTTCACGATCGAGAATATTGGTGAAGTGTCGTCGCAAGTGAAGAGCCGCGTCACTGCCGTCAAATGCCTCAATCGTGGGGTCGGAGCCTTTGGCGAGGAACTTGCGAACGAGAACCGTAGCAAAGGTGATCCAATCTTCTATGGAAATCAAGGCCTTTTCGGCTTTGCTGTGTTCACGGATGATATGAAGCTCTTTCAGTGGCTGCTTGACATTGGGTTGAAGTTTCAGCGAGAGTTTCCTGGAACCTCCGACGGCGACAATCCCCCAACGATATTCACCATCAATCCCGAAGCCTTCCAGGTGGCCATGCGGCTTGGACGCACGAAGTTCCTTGCGGAGATGTTGAAGCAAACTGGTGTTGGTCTTCCATTGGAGGAACTCGTCAAGAAGAGCGGTGTGGAGATCAAGGAGAAACCCAAATACTATCAAGGCCTCTCTGTCCATGGAAAGAAGAGAAAGGACTGGGTAGCAAGGGGCAGAGGAATCGTCTTCAACAACAACATTTCCACTCAAAATCCCCCTCTTCTCATTGCCGCGAAGGATGGCAACATCGACACGATCGAATGGTTCATGAGTGAAGCTCCTTTGAGACACTTCAAAAAATTTACCGAAGATCATGCCGATGATAAGAGGATCAAGCATCTGGCCTCCCTCCGTGGGGGAATAGATAAGACGCTGTCCACATTCCTTGGAGTCCGATGTAAGTGCATGCCCAATGACTGCTATATCTGCGCTAACCGGAGCCACAGCCGGACTCGCTCTTCATTGTGTGGTGATGTCCAAGCCGAAGGAGGATACGCCGGAGGTCCTCCAATACTTGATCGATGCCATGCCTTCCGCAATCGACAGTCGCTCTCAGGAAGGTTGGACACCTCTGATGCTCGCCTTCTCGCTTCATCGCCATACCTTAGCGAAGGTCCTCATCGATGCTGGCTCGAATCAGACTCTTCGCGACAAAATCGGTTGCAATCTCGCCCATCATATCGTGTGCCCGGCACCCTGCATTCTATTCCATAAGCCGCTGATCATCCGCCTCGAAAAGGATAGCTATCGTGGCTTCATAGAGCTGATTGATCCGCGTCTACGAAGCAACATGTTCGTGGAGCGGGCGAGTTGGGGCGCGGGCGCAATGACTCCTCTCTCCTATCTGATTTCGAAGAATCTCGGTGAGTGGTACCAAGGTGACCAAACCCTCCACGATCCACAGATCTCGCAGGTCATCAAGACGGTGCTTGCCTTCAGTGGTGGCGACGAACTCGAAATGATCAACGGCGAGGGCAACTCGCCGCTGCACACGGCGGTGCTGAACCGCCTGCCGCACATTGCTCGCACGCTGCTGGAGTTCCGTCCAGGTCTGCTATACCGCGAAAACGCCGTTGGCCGCACGCCGCTCGAGGTCGCGGAAGATGCAGCGGTGATAAAAAAGACGGCCAATACTCCGACGTTGAGGAGAGATGCGTACGGGACTCTGCGACGACCGATATTTCTGAAGCAGACACTTGGAATGGACGGGACGCAATACTACGAAGCGGAGGAGAAAAAGAAGACAGGCGATGCCCAGGGTTCCGAAGATAGTAAGGAAGAGACGATGCTGAAACTGTGCCGGTCGTTCGCGGAGAAGATGGCGGCGGACGGAGAGCCGGTCAAGCGGAAGCTCGTGACCTTGTACGAGGCCAACGAAGTAGCTAAGCGGTTGGCAGCGAAGAGTAGCGAGAATAACAAGGCCCGGCGCCGCACCTGGGCTACGGGAGACGACGACGGGGATGCGGAAGGTGAGGGCGTGAAAGAGGAGAACGTGAGAGACGAGGTGGATGAATGGTTCGCATGGGCACATCAGGATTTAGATTTCGGCTGGGTGAAGAAAGGCAATGATGAGGATGAAGATGACGTGAATCTATGATGACGAACAAACGGATGGCGCTGCACAATGATCGACTAGTTTTCAGCGACCCGTAGGAAAAATTATCTCTTTTCTTGCTCTCGCAATTATAGTATATTCCATGGCTATTTCTCATTTTCCTCGACCGTGCTCCTCGATATCTTCCACAGCAATTTAATCTCGTCCTTAAATGGGTTGAAAATCGAACGAGCACAATGTTTGCGACTGGTATGCGATCGCTTTTTTCCGGTGACTCACGCACGATGTTTGGGTGTTGCTCCAATCCCCCGTCAATGCCTCCCTGGCCCTCGTGGCCTGGTCATCGGCGCACTTCGTCGCCCTCGCCGTGACCCGCCAAAGAACGCACCCAAGCCCGAACTTCCACCTCCCGAAAGTAGGTCTCCGAGGCCTCCGCTACCGCTAGGGTTGGCAGCAAGACTTTCCAGGAGAGCACAGCCAGAGTCAACCGAGGTTGCGTTGATGAAAGTGATATCAGGGGAGTTGGGACCGCCGAGCTTGATGAGCGTGTTCTCTAATGTGTGGGGTCAGACCGCTGGGGATTGTCGAGAAGAAGGCACTTGTCACTCACTGGTAGGGTCATACACTGGCCACCCAAGCCTCGGCAGGTAATTCTCCGGGTCTTTTGCGAAACCACTCCACGCCGACATCAAGATCTGGCTAAAATTCCTCTCCGCCGGAATGTCAGGCATCCCGGAAACGAACTCCGACGTCCCAAAAACGGGGGCGAGTTCAGCGCCATGCCAGGCGCCTTGGACGCCGATGTCCTGGTTCGGCCATGTTGCGGCGTACAGATATCGCCAGACTTTCACACCTGCGTCCGCGCGTGCCTTCGCTGCTGAAGCGGCAGGACAGCTAAATGCCCCGTTCAGCACACCACCGGCGCCAGAGTCAGTTTGCGTGCAGTTTGTGGAGTTGCCACCGACACAGGCAAGGAGGGTGAAGAGGGACAGTTCATTGTCTGTGTTGCCGACCAACGTAGGCTAAATTAAAGGTCAGTATAACCCGACACATCATCTGGACATGGCCATACCAGTTTCGCAAAATTACCTGCCGCACGACGAGCATTGTAGTCCGGAAATACGGTCTTATTATCCGCTGTCGGCGCGAAGGCAGTCAACGCCGCAAGAGCACCACCCTCCGGAGTGGTCGCGTTCACGATAGCTTGCCAGGGCTTCGATCGCATGCACGCAAGGGTGGCTTCACCTGCATCGCGGCCACCGCAGCCGAGCTTCTCGCTCGCTGAATACCAGCCGCCGCTGGTATCTCGGCCACCAACCATGGTGTTACTCGCCGTTCCAGACTGCGGGATGAAAGCGTGGACAATGGGGTCCTCGGTCCAGGCAAATGAGTAGATGTCTACGGAAGAGCCACCGGCACTCTGCCCGAATAGTGTGATGCGCTCCGGATCACCGCCGAATTTGGCAATGTTGTCGCGAACCCATTCGACGCCGAGACGTTGATCGAGAAGACCGCCATTCAAGCCCGTCCCAAATGAGACACCTGGAAATCCGAAGATGTTGACACGATAGCTGTAGGAGATCAGCGAATGATGGACCGCTTAATAGATCATACACACTTGACGCTGACGACTATAACGTCCATATCATTTGCAAGACGGGCGCCATTGTAGGCAGGGCTCTGAGAGTTTCCGGAATTGAAGCCACCTCCGTAAATCCAGAGCAACACCGCCTTCGCCTTCTCACCCGTCTGGGGCTTGGTCCAAATGTTCAACGTCAAGCAGTCTTCGTCGAACACATCTCCTTTTTGCCCCAATATGTTGGCCAATTTCTCTGCGAAGGGTGGAAGGTTTTGAAACGCTGGTCCTGTCGTTGGCGCAATGGCCGCCGGACAGTCGCTGATCGAGTTAGTTATAAGATGATATGATGGATAGGACCATCATACGGAGACTGTCTCAATTGTTAGCTGGTAATTCAATGCTGAAAATAACAGGTGTTTTACAAATTTGGCAGCGTCAATAGACCCGTTTCCCGTATATGGCTGCGGAGCTGCAAATCGCAGATCACCAACAGGTGGCTTCGCGTATGGAACGCCTAGATATTCCGACACCTCCGACTGCCATGACGACGCATGTCCTTTGATGGTTCCACTAGTTGTCTGCACCTCTTGCCCGATGTCCCAACAAGCGTAGGCATGTGAAGTGACAAAGGCCGCAAGTGTCGCAGTTCTCAAAGTAGAAAACATCATCGTAAAGAGTGATTTTCAAAGTACTTGGCAAACCCAATTATCTTTGGTCTCATCAGATCAAGCTTTTGTAGACAGCGGGTCGTTATGTACTGAGCCAGGAAAGATGATTCCCGGTCATCTTTGCGATTTATCTGGGCATCCAATATTCCACCCTATCGGGAGCATACTCGGATTCTAGTTAGCGAGAACGACGAACAGAGATATATGGTACCAAATTGAGATCATATTGAGAGACTCTTCCGGAAGCTCGGAATTGTAAACGATGCGTAGAAATAGATGAAAGAGACACGCTATAGCACAACAATTAAGCGAGTCGATCGCGGAAGCGTACGACGGCGTAATTTAATAGACGGTTCACCGAGTGAGACCTAAAACAATGCGAGCAAGTTTATATGCGTTGGGGTCAAGGCACACACACAACTCACTCTGTGCCCCTGTTATCGAATACATTCTGTCTTCGATTATACTATGTACAGAAGCCAATTTGTACTATGTACAGAAGCCAATTTGGCTTTGGTAGATTTGGGGCTAGCTCGGTCTCATGTAGATGGAGATATGGAAAGTCATCAACAAGATCAGATTGAGAACCGATGATCGCTGGCCACCAAGTGCTCCTCTAATAGATACTTGATAGGATAGGATCTTCGATAAGTTACTTTGTTGAACGTGAGCATGTAGGAAAATAGTCCTCCATCCTCCTATGATGCGGCGGATTTCCTACCTTGATTTCGGAGCTAGTGTTAGAAGTGGGGAACAGGAACAAAAGTTGTTGGGTGTCACCATCTGATATCAGCGTGCACCTCGGAAGAATATTATAGTAGCAAAGCTATTCCGTACCGATAACATGGTGGTTATTTCTACAAAAGGTAGATTGTGGATTGTGAAGGAGCAGAAGATCTTCATGAGTTCCTCTCTCTTGTCTTGGAGTGCTTGGTGATGTGATTTGTGGTGATGGCTGATGTACGGGCCATGCACCAATGCACTGCACGTAATGGACATTACATAATATTGATGCCTTACAGCTGACCTCAGACTCTAACCTCATGCCTCAGGCTCCTAAATCGCGTGTGGGTCTGCCGGCCTTCCACCACATCAATCAAATCCATCAAATCGGATCATACCCGTACCTATGCATCAGCCTACGTGTTGTCGCAGCCTTCTGCTTGCCACTTCACCCATAGTATCAAACTATCACCTTCGGCTGCTTTCCAGCACTGCAAGGTTTGACTATGTATTGCATTCATAGCGAAGGCTGAAGGCTATAGCTTTGTTGACGCTACAGGATTTTGCCCCTATCACGGCCAAGCAACAGCACTCCATCCTTGGACTCAAGTTTCGACCGCATCTATCGCATTTCTTCGGCGTTCCTGAAAGTTCTGAATATTCGAACTTGGTCAATATTTACAACCTTGATCGACATAGAATCCACCAGGACGCCGTGCCTTTTGCTATCTGTCGTCAACTATATTAGCATTTCCTCCGCAATCTTTTGGCTTGAAGTCCTATCAACCTATTTAACGAAGCCATTCCGTCACTCAATATGGATCTCAGTCGTCTTCGACAACAAACTATAGCAGGCGGAGGGGAAGAGGAGGCTGTCACGGTCAATACAAGAGCTCTGATTGATAAAGTGTTAGCAAGATACTCCAGCGACTTCACTACCCTTCGAGAACTTGTCCAGAATGCAGCGGATGCTAAGAGTTCGAAAGTCACGATCAAACTTGAGACTCTGCCCTCCATCACCATACCTCTTCCTGCTGGGGAAGAATCGTCTGAGTTGCTCAAACATACTCTTCGCCACCATACAGTTCAGAGAATTGTCGTCAGCAATGATGGCGAGTATTTCCGTGAAGAAGATTGGACTCGGTTGAAGCGCATTGCAGAAGGTAACCCGGACGAAACGAAAATTGGTGCCTTTGGGGTCGGGTTTTACAGTGTCTTCGCGGACTGCGAGGAGCCATTTGTTGTTTCAGGGCATCAGACTATGGCATTCTTCTGGAAGAACAATAGCCTTTTTACACAGTCCGGTAGGCTGGACACAAGCAAAGCCGGCTCTGACACAACATTTCTACTCGATTACCGGGAAAAGAACACACCTGTCCCTGATCTGCTAGCGCTATGCCGGTTTCTCTGCACTAGCATCACATTCATCGCTCTACAGAAAATAGAGCTGTGGGTGGACAGCTATCCAGTTTTCGAGCTGCACAAGATCACCGCGCCAGAATCTGCGGTATCGGTCCCGCCTGGTATTCGGACGCAAACCAAGGATGGACTCTTGCGAATATCGAGCGTGAACCACCGCAACGGTCAGATCCATTGCAAATGGATGAATATCATTGCTTGGTCAAGGACCGAAGCGAAAGCTGCTGTGCAGCAGGAAGACTCACTCGGTGCTATTCCAAGTCTCAGGACGATTTTTGGCAAGTTTAGTAAGAGTGCTGCTACGCGAAGAAAAGAAGAGGAACGAGCAGCTGCACAAGCAGCTGTGAGCGAAGACGCGGCTGGATTCTCAACTGCCACAGTTTTCTTCCGCCTGAGCACCCTCGGTATCATCTCTTCCGTCTCACCAAAATTCGCTAGAGAACTGGAGCGCGCGACCAAGAAGCCACCGCCAAAGCAGACGAGGATGGAGATATTAACATCGCCTAAAGATGAGACTGCCGCTTCATTCTCATCGCTTAGCGGTACCACCTCCAGCCAAGCCAAAGTCCTATTCGAATCTGTCTTGCCACAGGAGCATGGTCGGATATACATTGGATTCCCAACTTCTCAAACCACCGGATATCTTTGCCATATCGCGGCGCCTTCCGTTATTCCAACGGTGGAGCGGGAATCGATTGACTTAAATGCCCGGCATGTCAGTACGTGGAATATTGCAATGCTATATATGGCCGGCATCGCCTGTCGTATTGCCTATTCCAATGAAATGAACGATCTGAGCAAGCGGCTACAAAAACACGCTGAAAATAACGGGTCAAGAGAAGTTCGTTCCGAAGATGTCTCGGAGTTCATTCCTGCTGCTGCGAACATTTTCAAGCAGTACACTCCTATCAATACGACCCCGTCATCCGCAGTCGGTCGATGCATTGAGGAAGGATTTTGGGAGTGCTCAACGCAAAATCGAATCGAATTGCTCTCCACAAAAGGCGTGCGCCTAAGCGATGGGGTTCGGGTCAGCGATAAATCGTTGGCATTCATCGAGTCAATTCCGATCGTCCCGCAGATTATTATGGAAGAATCTGGGGGCTTCTTTCAAGCGCTTTTCTCAAGGGGGATGCTCTCAGCCGTCACTATCCCGGACATACGGAAAGAGCTGGAGAGCCGCGTCCTCAGCGAGAGTGAAGCTATCCAGATGCTACGATGGGCAGCAAGCGAGCAGAACGAGGGCCTGTCTCAGGCAGTTGTGAAAGATATAGTCACTAGAGCAGTCATGACTTTGAAGAATGTCGATGCTGCACCTAGCAAGAACCAGGATGGAGATTCGGGAAGAGTTTTAATGCTCGGAAGCATCAATACCTATCTACCCAACTCCGTCACTTTCTCCGACATCACCATACCGGAGCACACAATCCCGCTTCAATTGTCGAAACAGCTAACAAAAAAAGAAATGGTGATCTTCGGCTGGGAAGAGCTGCACGTCACGAGTTGGCTGGAGTACGTTGTCGAAACTGCCCCTAAGGATGGTCCGACCTCCCTTTCAAATCCAGACTACGTCGTTCGAATACTTGGTGTCCTCTCTCGGCAGTGGGGATCGATCCCAACAGCTGCTAAGGACAAGATTGTGGCCATGTTGAGCAACCGCCCAATACTTCCGACAAACAAAGGCATGAAAACACCCAAAGAGGCCTACTTTCCTCAGGCAGCGAGAAGCTTTCCTGACCTTGCTGTTATTGTCCCCGAGCTGCATAAGCTGAAGGACGCCTTTCTAAAAGCCTTGGGAGTCCGCCTCACCCTGGATCTCAACCTCCTAATAGAGCGGATAATTGCGCCGGAGTCCTCAGATCCCTTGACCTTGTTCGAGATCGTCAAATACCTTGCGTCGGTATCTAATGACATCCCTGAAGACGAACGAAAGCTGTTGCGGACAAAAGCAGTTTGGCCTGCTGAGCGGAGTCTTCCAAATGTTAAAGTGCACTCTAGGAGATATCAGATTTCCGAGCTCTTCGAGCCGAGCGAAGAACATAAGCGGCTAGGCCTGCTTGTTCTACGCTGGCCTAGCGACCGATATCTTGACTCGAGAGAGATGAGATTCCTGAAGGGATTGGGTCTTCGGGTTGCACCGACCAGGGAGAAGCTGATGGAAGTCATACAGCTTAGCGTCGGAGGGGATCTACCCCAGATATATAATGCTGCCCTCGAAAGGTTCGTCCAGGATACTTCTAGAGACGACTATCTGGCTGCCATACTCCGAGATAAGATCGCTTTCATTCCAGCCGATAATGTTCCGTGGCCACGGGTATTTCCGCCAGATCAGCTCTTCACAAATGACAAGGCCACTGTCTTTGGATACCAAATCCTCCCTCCTCGCTTGAGAACCTATGCTGCTAGGTTAGCGGTACGAGAGGATCCGCCAATACACGATTGCATTTCAAAGCTTATATCAACCGCAAAGCCGACCTCCTTTACCGATGCGATTGCCAAGTTCGAGTACCTTGCTCCACGAGTCGGCGAGATAGACAAGAGGACTATGGACATTTTAAGCTCGTCCGAGATAGTTCCCATCTTCAAGGACAAGCGGATTATCCGCTACGCTGCCCCGAAATTATGCATCCTAGGGTCATCTTCCCACTTGTTGGGGGACGTTTTTGATTTCGTTAGTTTCAACACGACGGCCGATTATCTCCTTACGCATCTAGGCACTAAATTGGAGCCGACTACAGTGGACATTGGCCAAATCCTTGTTCGACACTGGGATCAGATCCTTCAGAAAGCCGGTGCAGAAGGGTATCTAGAACTTCTTCGAAAGCTTGCTTCAAACGTCGATGCGTTGAAAACTTCCAAGCAACTCTGGAAAGATTTAAAGTCAGCAGGCTGCCTCCTGGCATTCCAGGATGCCACCAAGCCGCAGTCCAAGGCCAAGGCGGAACCGGATGATGACCTGTACGAGGATGAACCAGTTGAGCGTACTTGGCATCTGAAGGATGTGAGAAACATTGTCATGGTCGATTCGATACAGGAGTATGCAAAGTTCCGAGATGTGCTCTTCTCTGCTCCTCAAGATGATGTGTTGGAGCGCTTCTACAAGGAGCTTGGAGTCCCAAACCTAAGCTCAATGATTCAGACCAGCCATCGACTTGGTCCACCAGTGAGGGACCAGCGCGAGGCTACGACATTGCATAAGCAGCTCTGCGAGCGATCGAGAGTGTTTTTGTATGATCACAGCAGATCCAGTGTTCTTCATGATGCTTCATGGGTCGAGAAACGGCTGAAAGTCGTTCTGATTGAGAATCTTACCCGCCATTCTCGACTCGCTGGCCACAACGCAAGCTACAAGGAACGAAAAAGTGCATCGATGTTTGAGAAGAGCAAGGACGATATCACGATGTACATCACGCCCCATGCCGATATGTACGACGTCGCAATAGCTTTGGTGCCCCATCTCCTCAAGAACCCTAAACACAACGACATTATTGCGCTAGAGATGATATTAGCGACAGACCTTCGCCGTCTGCGTGCAAAAGGCTACAATGTCGACCGCATTCTCAGAGCTCGAGAGCTCGAGCATCGGGTTGCACAACAGCAGAAACCACCAGTGGCGCCACCCCAGCCTCCGGCACCTCCGCCCCCGGCAATCAAGGACGCGTCACCGAATGTGCAACCAGATTCAGAAAAGTCAAAAGGAACCATGTCGATACCGATCCACAATGCAGGGGAGAATGCCAAAACGCCCAAGAAAGAGCCGAAAAACTACTTACACGACGCTCTCGGTGCATTCGGTTTCACTATGCCGGGCGCATTCGGATCCGACGACAGTCCTCCGCACCAGGCTCCTGTCGCTCCCAATCAACAACAATCGCTCCAACCGCCACCGCCGTATGAGCCGACGCAAAAACCGCATACGCCACCCCCTCACGACCCCCTCCGGCTACAGCGTACGCTTCAGCAAGCCATCGGCATGTCTCGGCCGTCAAACGCCAACAGTGTCTTTTCCCAACCCACTCAGCGGCAGCTCACCGATTCTCGGACATCATATTGTGATGCCACCCCGGCTCAAGATCTTGTCCGGCACGGCGACGTCATTGCAGGTATGCCGCTGTACCTCTTCCGCTCGGATCTGCAGTCCATGCAATCTCGGCTGCGCGAGCACCATCATTCGCTTAACATTGTGGTGTTGGCGCGGATACTTCTCGCTCTCGGCGATTCCATGGGGATCCCCAAGGGGGCGCTGAATGTCTTCTGGGCCGAAGATGGCCGATCGATTGCGTTCAATAAAGATGGGACGTTGTACTGCAATTACGCATTTGCGCAGGGGATCCAGTTCAACGATGCGAAGGCGTGGATCTACTGGTTTGTCACGCTGTGTCATGAATTGGCGCACAATTTGGTCAAGGAGCATAGTTCGGACCATGGGTTCTATACGGAATCGTTCGTTCATGAAATGATTTGGAACGTTTTAGACCGGGCGAGGGCAGAGGGTGTAGTAGCAGGCTCAGGCGATAAATTGGTCGACATAGACTAGAGGGAAGGAAAGTGGTATCCAATTAGACCTGGTTATTAATCTTTGTGCATAGCGAGCGTTGTATACTGAAATAGAACAGTTGTAGAAGGCAAATTGACCACACTTGATGATAGGCCTACAAGTGCAGCTTTGGCATGGAATGCAAATGTATGGCCAGAAAATTTCGATATCGCTGTAGCTAGTCACCATGGTGGCCTTCGAATATATCTAACCTATGTGAATTATGAAATAACTATAGTCTTAGAGCGAACAACCGCTTGGTCTTGGTCTAGGTCCTTGGACGCTCACCTCCTTGCGCTGAAGCCCCTAGGTAATGGTTTCTGTAGCTTAAGCACGAACCCGCCGCGCTCAATGGTATTCACGAAGATATATCCCGACTTGAAATACGCATATGATCCCCCTAGGCACTGTCAGCGATAGCACAACACAAGCAAGGGTGAGACAGGGACTGACAAGTTCCAACGAAGTCAATAACACCACCACCGGGTGTAGAATCATCTTCAGGATAGATATCGAAGAATGCGACTTCTTCCACGCCCCCTCCAGTCGGGTCATCAGGGATAGATCGGAGGTCGAGGACCCGGAAACCGGAGCCGTAGTTCGATTGAAAAGCGAAGCCATCGATGACATACTGGTTGTGGTCGACACTGTGGGCGTTGGTGTTCTTGAAGTAGCCAGTGTTCTTTGGCTTGTCGAGGTTGCTGACATCCCAGATGTACGTCACCGGATGGCCATCGGCGGCTGGTTCAATCTTTTCGTACTCGTCGTACTCATCGTCAAGGACAAGATATTTCTGCCATTTCTGGTCGAGCAGCCAACCTTGGTGGGTATAGTTCGCACCCTCATATGAAGTACGAGAGATGATAGTTGACTTCGACTTGTCCGTAACATCATATCTGCAATATATTAGCACCCCACGATTAGGATTGAGCCGGGAAAACGTGCATGGTGAGAGTGTCCTCATTATAACCATAGCTGCGAATGTATTAGTGACACGGCTCAGTGAAATACGGGGTACAACCTACCAGATTTCGCGTCCCCAATACTTGAAATCAGGTCCCCTATTCGGAGGTAAGCTAGATGACGATTGAGCATGGAAGTATTACCAACCTATAGATCACGCATTGCGCATCGTGCACATAACCATCGTCGGCATTGCACCCCGGCGAAGTCGGGTTAGAAGGATCCTTCAGATCGATGAAGATCAACCCTGCCTTGCAGGTTGAATTTCGGGGGGCGGCTCCGACAGAGTAGGCCCAGCCAGCCTCTTCATTGGTGACCACGTTATGTGTTCGGCCAATCGGCAAGTCAGTGAAATGGCCGGTAACGTCTGTCAAATTCGAGAAGACTGTAGGAGAAGCAGGGTCGACGTTGAGAAGCTTGGTCATGTCGAATAATTGGATGTTGTGGCCCACAGCTTCAGAACCAATGACCATATAATTCCTGTAGCCGCGAATCTCTCGCCAGATAGCAGGAACCGAATTCGTAGGGAGACGTCCAAGATAGACCATCTTTCCTTGCTTGTTGATTTCGAGGAACGCAGTCCCATCGGCTTGTCCTAGGGCAATGAATTCTCGACCCCCAGGAGAGGTCCAGCCCCACGTAGATGAGCCTTCGCCAGTTGCGCTTCCAAGTTCCGCGTGGCTGAGAAAATGGATAAGATCAATCTACAAGGCACGTTTGTTAACATCAGATACTTCCCTTTTTCATATGATGACATACACCCTTGCATCTGAATGTATTCAATTGCCCGCCAGGCGGCACAACGGCAGTGCCGTCGACACATCGGACTTTAGAAGCTATCTCAGGATACCGGTTAGATTGCATCACACCCGCGGCGCGCTGCCGATCCCACGTAGCATGTTTCTTTGCCATGATAGTCTCGTGAATATATCCCGTGTCGTATAGCCTGGCGCCCACTTCCTCATTCTTAGGAAGCTCCCCCCCAATGGCGCCAGCCACCAGTGCGAAACACAGTGACACAAATGACAACATATTGACAAGCGTCTGTGAAAATTTTAGATTGAAAAAGACAAAGTGGTTGAGTTAATCTGAGAATGTCTGGGTATTTCAAGCCATTTGAAGTACTGGCAACCTGCAGATCAACCGGGAGAGGATCTGATAGCTGACCAGAATAGATCGACAGTGTGTGGGAATCCGCACGTCTGGCAACCCCAGAACCATGACATGATTAATATTTGATCTCCTGCTGGAATCGTGAAGGACTTGGACGAGAACTGATAAGGTTAGATTCTGCTGCGCGGTTGCCAAGAAATATATACGAATTGATCAACTCTAAAGAGGGATTTTTTGAGAGCTTTAGGAAGGACAAACTGCGATGCAACATGGACATTGTTGATAGGGTTCGGATCCATTTGTCCATACATTCCATACAATCGCCCGGCGTCTTGGCCTTGAAGCTTGTCTAATCGGTTTCCCCAGGTCCTCGGGACGAGTATAATCCTTGATTGACTGGTTAAATTACATATTGGATTCCGAAAGCCTGCCCAAAGCTCACGATATCGATATGTTGTGGCACGGGTGGCGTTCGAATTTCGGCGCAAGGCATGAAGCTAAACTCGCGGACACATAGTGCGATCGGGAAGGGAAAGGAAAGGAAACATAGCACGTAGAGAACGACATTTCGAAGCCGAGAACAGAAACAATGCGACACAAATCACGCCATAGGAATCAATTGGTTGACCGTTAGACTGCAGTTAATTTGAGCCTGGGAACAAAGAGAGATAGCTTGCCTTGGCTGCCGCGTAGTGTATGTTGTTCCCAAGGGCTATCATCGTGTCAGGGATGAGGGATTTTATGAAAAGGAGAAATTGGAACGACCCAACTTGCCGCCTTGGCTCTTGCCGCCTTCCGTCCACGAAGCGGAGTTTCTCCGCTCCGTTCTCCGCCCCCACGCCAAGTCGTTGCGTACTCGGAAACACCGCGATATTCCACAATGCTTCGTCCTAACTCCCGACATTGTTCAACTTAGATTCGAGAGTCGAGAGGGCAAACGCGATTAGCAAATCGCTACTAATAAGCATCCGTGCAACAATATATCCGACGGTCCGTTCGCTGTTCAACCTCAGAGATCCATTATTACCTCAACTCATCCCGAGACCACGCGGTCCTTGTCCACGAGCACCTCGTCAGAGCACCAGCCAAGGCACTTGCTAGAAAACAGGCCCTTCTATCCGTGTCAAGTCGAAATAAAGTTCCAGGGTATCCTTAAACTTGCCGCTAGCAGCTGATCAATTACTTCCTTTCTGGAAGGTAGTATATGAATGATCGGCGCATGACAACGGTGAACGGTTAGGACCGAAGCCAGCCTTGTTCGGTAGGTGTTCAAGTCCTCCGTGTCCCAAGGCCATGCTTCCTTATCTGTCGTCTTTGTGAACTGCTAGTTATTGGTTCTGTGTGTTCTAATTAGCATATCCCAGTCATATTCCTAGTTCAAAATTCTCCGAAGACTCCGAAATTGCTGCGTTGTTTTATTCACCTGCTGCCTTCGTCAATCGCCAACAAGGGGAAGTCACAATATGCCTGCTCTTCCTTGTAATCAGTTTCCCCAACAATAGAAACGCTGTTCGTTCAAAGAATCGCGTGCGATGGCCACGATATTAATTGGGAGTGACCTTGTTGGTGGTATTTTGACTTTGTTTCCAACTGCCCCTTTAGTATCGAAGTCAGATGTGTATCCGACGCTTCTTCGAATGTGGTATCCCAATTGTCGATCCGGATCAATTGCGTGCTTGTGATTGTCGATCACGTCTAGATCCCAATCGCAATAGATCCCAATCTCAAGATAGCTCAAGGTTCTTAATACTACGCTCTCCCAATAGCGATACGTACGATGGTCTTCAAGTTGCCGAAAAGGAGAGGGAGGACGTCCGTTACGGCTTCTGATCGCGTCATGAATCCCTTCTATCACATCTGCGACAGCTCGGAAGATCTAGTAGTGACGAAGATTTGGGGCTGCCTAACCCAGGTTGATCAAGGTTTGATGGATTTATCTCCCAATTGTTGGTCGAAATTTCCAGTTAAGGTTGTTGCCGTTTTCTAACCTCCTCGAAACGCTGATATAGCCAGCCCATAGTAGCTGCCGGTTCCAATGATGCTACACAACCGTTCTAGTACTTGGTGCTTCCCCTACATATGCTGGACGGGAGGGACTCTGCGCCAGTTTTCCCGATATTCCCTTCAGTGCTCTTATTTTGCACCTCTATGTTCAAATACAGCCAAAACGCTGGAGCATTTCTACTACCACTCTCCGTTTACATCATTTTAATCGCACAATTCTCCTCAAATCGATTCCAACGACCAGTTCTGGACGCGTTAAGCTCTCATTGGTCTATCCTTCTACATTTTAATTAGTCAATATCGTACTAGTCTATACGCGCATCCTCACTTTTACTGACGAGTCGAAATTGCAGATCGAGGATTCCACGTAAGCTGTGCTGTTTTGAATCCTTCCGCTTCTCATTGTAGAGGGACTCCGTTGAAAGCGATGAGGTTTGGGGACCCACCCAAATCACCAATGATCTGGTCCTTTGTCGCTGTTTCTTCCAGCCATTTCTTCATGTCTGCCGGTGTCTGAGGTCCGAGTGCGCTGAGCCGGTTTGCGATCAGGGCAGCGACTTGCGGTGCCGCAACGCTGGTGCCCCATGAATAATATTGATATCGAGAGTTAATGTTGTGGGTGCTCAGCGAAGGCACTCGGCTTCCCGGGGCAAAGATCGTGACGCATTTTCCGATATTGGTTCCCTGCGCCTCGTCTGGTTTCTTTGGAAGTGCGTTATATCCGTTAACGGACCCGACTGAAATGACTCCTACAGCGTTTGCTGGCTGGACCTGGCAACTGTCGCGTTGGTCGTTCCCAGCACAGACGACAAAATGGACTCCTGCCCGGATTGCAGCGGCAACTGCAGTGGACACGTCTGGGACGCCACTGAAACCGTAATGGGACATGGAGATGACTTTCATGTTATTGTCTCCCGGTTGGCGCAGCACCCATTCAATCCCCGCGACTACGTCGTCAGTTTGCGACACATTCTGGTCCGAGGCAATCTTCACGGCAATGGTCGTTGCTCGTGGTGACAGTCCGTTGGCTTTTCCTGCAATTACTCCCGCGCACATCGTTCCGTGGCCGTGGTTGTCATTGTTGTTCGAGCGGCTGACCATGTTGGCTCCAAACCGGACCTCTGACCCTTGAAAACCCGGATGTTGGATATTGATCCCGGTATCAAGCACGTATATCGTGACACTCTGCCCAAGGTAATCATCGTGCGTCCAAGGACCGGAGTTGTATGCTCCATTGTAAGTGCGTAGCGAGAGTCTGACGGCATTCCATCCTCTTCCTCCTTCAACGGTTATGTCACGACGCTGTACAGAGTTGGACTCAAAGTCCTCTTCACCACCCGTCCTGTTCGATTGAGATTGTCCCACGTCCGGCCCTCGTTTTGAGACACTGACACGACCTATACTGGCAATTTCATCCTGTCGCCTGACTAGCTCCACAGTCTGATCATCCAACTTTGCCGAGTATCCCTGGAACACGTCGAAATACTCATGGCGAACTTCGATTGTCCCTTTGCTTTTCGACTCCTGATCCCGCAACCAGTTAATGTGGAGGGTCCTGGCTTCACTTGATATGTCCTTGAATTTGACCAGGTACAATCCCGCGATTTCCTGCGCTCCACGCGGGGGAATGGAAGCGACAGATGCGATAACTGCGGAAAAGACTGACAAAAATACAAACAAGAGCATGGTTCCAAAGCAAGAGAGTGAGGGAAAAGTTTTGGTAGAGAGAAGGGGCCGGCCGTTCGCTGGCGTGACTGATTCGAACAGGTGCCAACTTCATGATACATAAGCCAGGACAGTCAAGACATCTTATGGCATGGGTCCATGTATGCGATTTCCCAAGTGGATCTCATACCCATTCCATTATGAGATTCATGGTCATGCCACCATGTACGCCCCGTTGAAGGGAGTCCTTGCGCACATCGTAACCAATCTATCTGATACAGATTGGGTCATTACTGGCATCATCAGGCCAAAGCCGCTCCCCGTCAGAGCCTCGGACTCAAAATTACCGAGACATCTGTGATGCAGACAAACCTAGAAAGCTTGTCTTTACCCGTTCCCATATCCAGAGGGGATTTTGAAACCATGCCGGGTCGATATTTTGTAACGACGAATGTTTGTTCTGTATTTGTGCTGAATATCCCGAGTATTGTAACAACTGGCAGTAGAAGGTTGAGGCAAACTTTAACATCTCTTCTTCACGATACAAACTGTACAATTCGTTGAATGTACTTGCGCGACAGTTTGCGGTATCACAACCCCGATCCTCCCATCTTTCTCGGCGATGCTTAATTTTTTATCTGCACAAATCCGATTGGCTGCTAATTTGAGAATACGTATATAATCACTTATATTTCAGGGCTATGGTTTGAACGTCTTCAACTTGCGTTAGGTGGTGCTGTGGCTCTAATATCGGTATATTGATCGTTACAACTACCTTGCTAGGTTCGGCAGATCGCCCGGAAGGGGAACGGGATGGTGCTTAAAACCCACACGTCTTTCTTCAGAATTGACAAATTCTATTTGTTGCAAGTTTCACTTGACTACAAGATGTGACATCTAGCGTCTTGTTCTCCATTGCAGTTTGTATCATGCTCCGGTAGCACCGTTAGTCAATTTTGTGGACATGAATTTCCGGTGCTTCTTAGTAGTATCAGATGAAATCAGTGACCCGTATTGCTTAGAGCCTTAAACCCCTGCTCTTTAGAAATTATATGCGATTATAACTAATTTAGAGCACCGGGGTCTAGGCCCTCCGGTATCAGAGGTAATCAAAGGAGCACTATATAGTGAAGGAATCGTCCTCCTTTACTATTGGGTGGAAGCGACTGGCATGATGATAGAGTGAGATACCTTAACAAAAAAATTTACTTACTCTTCTGTCCTCTTTCTTCCTCTTTTAAGTCTCCTCAGTCATGGACCATATCCTCGACCCTGGAGCGACACCCGTTCAGTCATTGACAGCCTTAAAGGTAGCAAGTTCGAATAGTCTCCATTATGGAGTAAGGCTCGACCTCGTCCGACTTTCCCGCAGGAACCAGAATCTCCTCCCACAACACCGTGCTTACAATAGGTCCCAAAATTGGGCACGCTGACCCCAGTAGGGGTGATATGATGAGGCATCATGATCTTGGACAGTCTGGCTCTCCGGCATCTAGAGAAGACTGGGCAATAGGTTAGCATGATGTTGTAAAACCTCTCGTTAACTTTTAAGAGCCAACGAAGCACATCCGACGGATAGATAGCTCTCGATCACGTCTACATTTAACAACAGATGGCATCGATGCAGAAAGCAAGCACTATTCATTCAAATGCTGTCTATGTACCACTGATAGAGTAAACTTTTGCAGCCGGACAATCCATTCCGACCTGGTAATATGAGAGATGGTCCAATGAAGCGCTAATATTCATGTGCAAGCCCTAGATTGGCCAGTACCCGCGGCTTTGGTTTAATAGGTGCCTGCCGCAAAGGTCGAGTTTATTGCCCCAAATTTGATGTTCGAGAAGGTGACTTGCGCATTCGCGGCGCTCGTCTCGAGCTCGTCCGGCTTGCCCGAGCTGGTGGGGCACTCGCCTCTAGCAATGCCCGGTTGACTGGAGTCCTTTTCAGTCGGGAAGTTGGAGTCGAGCCACAGCATGTTCGCGTAATGGTCACCCCATAAGGACATGACGAGAACCATCCCTTTCTCCATGGCCCGTGACATGGATGCCCACCCACCCCTCTCCTTCCAGATGTCTTGATCTCCAAAGACGGATTTTTGTGCGGTGCAGAACTGTTCATTGAGCGAGTTTCCAGTGACTCCCAGGATCTTCGATTCGGAATTCGGGATGACTTTGCCGTTGATGACGTAAAATCGCTTGATTTCGCTGAGCGTCCCGCTCCCCCCGGTGAGGAACTGGGTAACCACGGTGATCTTGCCGCTGGTATCGACGGTCTTTCCTTTTCCATAGAAACTCTTGTCACCCATCCGGAAGGAGTTGAAGTCGCAGCCATCTGGATCGCATATTCCGGCGTATCGTGTGGAGGAGTATGTCCCACCGCAATCGTCGCCCTCGCATATACTGTAGGCTTCCGTTTGGCAGGAATGAGGCGTGACGGCAGTGGAGACGCTGTTGGCCTCCCATACATCCATTTCCGCGCAGCAGGCTCCCTTGCCGCCGGCGCCGGCATTCTTGTCGGTGTCGGACGGTGTCCAGCCCTCCGCATTGGCCTGAGATTGGTTAGAGAGCCCATTTTCGCACGATGGAACGGCTTTGAACATACTTCGCCTCCAATAAACTTCAGGTCCCGTGGGCATTGCGCATCGCAATATCCGGTTCCATACCTACGCGAGAGTCAGATAATCTCGCTCAGCCATCAAGACAGCAGCCTGGACTGACTTTGGACCCGCGGTATTGCCCTTATATTGCGACACGCCTCCATCAGCATCCATAGACACAAAGTATAGAGCAGAATTAAGCCCGCATGGAATTTGCGAAAGATCCACATCGAACGTGAATTCCTTGTCAAGAAGCTTGTATATCTGATATTTGTTGTCGTCTTCCATCATGTACATCCGCGATCCGATATTGGTCGAGTACTGTCCCTTCGTGACGTATTTTAGGGTCAGGGAGTTTCCTCCGGCGGTGACGCCATATGCTATCAGATGGTTCAGTCACATTATCCAATGTTCAGGTTGAGAAGACGCACTTCCGGAATAGTCCGCTCCTTCTATTTCACAGTCGGAGGTACAGGCTGAATTGCTCGCGCAAGACCACGTATTGCCATCATAACAATTCGTAGTGCCCCCTTTCTGATGCAGCCAACGCCAGTTGGAGTCGAGAACGACCTTTCCAGCCTTGGCAGAACATGAGCCTGGAGCCGTGCATTCTTGCCAGTTCATAGACGGATGAGTCTCAGGCGTTTGTGTCCCCGCAATTTGAGCGGTGACCGAAGTAGTGAGTGCTAAGAGAAGAACCGAAAGAGCAGCCATGACGATAACAAGACAGATGGCGAGTTCACCAGCAATGACCACGTATTCTACGACGCATGGAGCGACTGATCTTTATATCATGAAAGGCTAAAAGGAAATTGCAATGAAAGACAAGGACTTGCCTCTGTCGCTCCTGGGAGATGGAAACTGTACGATAGCGGTCATCCATCATATTGTTCCATATCCGGGCATGTGAGCCAAGGTTCCGTCGAACATTACGCATTCATCCAAAGCGAATCGGAGGCAACGAATCCGGCGACCTTTCCAGCATAGCGAGTCCCGATGCGATATCAGACCTGGACGGCTGAACTCCGGAGTTCCTGTTATATTCCGCTCATTGAGACTGGATGAGCCATATACCGAAGGAGAACATACGCAGATAAATCAAAGCATCCCTGCGGTAGAAATGCCTCCAATTGGCGCATGGCTAGAAACTGGTAGGAGTAATGACGGTAATTTGAACTCGACATATGACTGGCTGGACTAGGTAGGATGTTGATGAAATCGATTTGAAAACCTGGGGGATCGCAGCGTCCGGTCTGAAATGAGAACATGCAAAGCACAAGGTCTGCACCTCCGCATGTTTCATGAACATAGAAAAACGAACATGGAAAATTGAATATCAGATCACGGTGGGCGAACAATGGCACAGAGTCTCAACTCAGCGACATTGAATGGCGTGTGACCTTGTTGGAGAGCAATTTTCCCTTCCATACAAGAAACGTAGCAAATGAGATAGGCAATATCGAGGGGAAGATCAAACCATATCCTCATGGAAATCATTAGTCCGTTAGTCGAGCTGTAGGCAAGTTTGATGCCGCTCATGTCGTTCGGTTCCATGCCATGTTGGTGAACCCTCTCAAGCATAGAACTATCGCTCAATCATGTCTGAAGGATGCTGGAGACAGTGCAAAAAAGGATAGGGAGCAGAGACGTATAACTAGTCAGAGAGAGGAGTTGAAAACGATGTGCAAGTGAGAAAGCCACTGTAGGCCATGGGCCCGCTGATGAGGTAATCACCGTGCCAGTGTTGGCTGTTGCGGTCAGGAACTCAGGATTGCTGCAGTACGCTAGCCAAATTGGGCTCCCCTTCCTATGGACCATGACCACCCCCTGTATATCATAGCCAGACTATCCGAGCTTATGGATGCTTTAATCGGAAATGATGGTGGCGGTAGATTCCTCGGGGGTCGAGGGAAGAGTTGGAGATGAGTATTATCCACGACCACACGAGAGGACCACGTCATGACCACGGATCCTGACCGAACCAGGTGGTTAGAACTTAGAAGTTCTGCCTTTGCTAGACTTCGGATTATTGATAGTCATAATAATTCCGAATAATGGACAAAACACGCAATGATGGGACGAGTATTGAACAGTCGAATTAATTGTGACGCCTCAACCTATATGGCCCGGTGTCCCATACCATGCATACTCGGGGACGCCAAACAGCGTGGTATAAAATACAGCGAAACGAAGAAACTGGTAGTCCCGCCAGAAACGCCAATGCGCCCATAAGCATCCCCCCACCTACCGCAGCTCACACCTGCTCCCACCTCGTCCGTCGCCTCCGTGCCCCATCATCGCCAAACAGATCGCCCGCCTCCCGACAGTACCGCACCTCTTTCCCCCCCGACGCCGTTACTTCGCTCGCCCAGCACACGACCGCCGCGTCGACGATGCCCCCCAGTACGCCCTCCATGGCGCCGAGCACGCCCCACGCGATGCCGCTGGCCACCAAGCCGACGACATACGCGTACAGCGACCCGCGGACGGTCTTCGCGGGGTTATATGCGGGGGCGGTGTCCAGATTGCGGGAGGTCGACACCCAGGCGGCGAAGCCCATGGCGAGGGCGGTGATGTAGCGGACGCCGTGGAGGATGAGCTTGGCGAGGTGGTAGGGGAGGAGGGGGACGGAGCCGGAGCGGTCGAAGGATGCTGGGGTGAGTGTCGTGGTGGCGCGGTGGGCGGCGCCGAAGTCGAGGGAGGTAAGGCCGCGCGCGGAGATGGAGAGAGGTTGGGAATGGATGGCGGCGTAGGTGAGGGTGAGAGGGTTGGTGAGGCTGGCGATGGTGGAGGGGACGAAGGAGTAGGCGCACATCGTGAAGATGCCGGAGAGACGACGGGGGAGGATGAGGAATGGGAGACGAACGCAGAGGGTGAGTATGGAGGCAAAACAGATCGTGCCGAAGAGCGTATCGGCAGAATGCGTGAGAGAGGCGGTCACGACTTGGCGAGAGGTGGGAGCGGGGACGGAGTATCGGTGGAAATACCACTGGGATACAACGGCGGCAGTGGTTGCTCGCTGCATACCGGAGATGACCGACTGCGTCCACGCGAAGACGAGGACGAAGAATGCTCCGAGCCACCACGTCGTCCAGTCGATGATGAAGAAATTCTTGGCGCTCGAGAAATGCCCGCCGAGGAAGACCCGCGTAAACATGCTAACCCAAATCCACGTCCAGATCAGGAAGATGGCCAGGACACCGAAACCAATCATCATCAAACTTGAGTGCGATGCGAGGATCTTGACGGAGAATTCGAGAATGGCAGTTGCCCGATCGATGGAGTGCCTTGCTTTGATGACCGAGATACTCCAGACGATGGAGCCAATGAGGGGGATGAAGGAAAAGTAGCGCATTGCGATGTCTTGGAATTTGAGGGAAGCCCGGGGCGAGTGGAAGCTTGTTACGAAGGGGTATAGCCAAAATGAGAATAGAACGATCGGGACCCCTCCGACAATGAGGTAGACCAAGGGCCTAGAATATGACCGTAAGAGGCTCAACCACAGGACACCGATCACAGTCGCCACGAAGGTATCTACTATGAGAATATGATAGGACTTGTACAGGGTCGAGTATATCGTGTCGCCGATCGGATGTTTGGCGTCGGGTTTATCCGTACTCATATAAACCAAGAAGAAGCTAGCAAAAAGAGATGCGAAGCACACCCCGAAGAGCGTCGACCAAAAGAGGTCGTATCGAGGAGTCTCGGCCGGTTCGATACCGACGCCTGGTGGTACGCTTTCTCTGTCCGGACTCCGGGGCCGCGGGTTTACTCTTGCGGCATCATCGTCTGTCTCCTGTGGTAGGAATGACTGCAGCAATGGCCTCCTCTGACCTGGAGGTGTGCGGAAGTTCTGAAAAGGGGGGTCGTCATCAGGGTCATATTCCGAAGCATCTGCCGCGGGGAGTTGTTCCATGCTTTCTCGTATCGTGGAGGCCAGATCGACATCCATCAGCCTTCCTTTTCCTTTGTCCGATATTGAACCGTGGTCTGGTCGTATTCCGTCCTCCGCAACCTCCTCGACAGGGTCTATACCCGGAATTTTGGGTCTGATTCCCGGTCGTGTTGATCTCCATGAGCTTTTCCCATTCCTGGCAGTCGAATGTGGTCGTAGATGGTTCGTCTTAGCGGCTTCTCCGCTCTCTTCTAGATTCGGCGAGTGGCCGACATCATCCTCACCCTCCGACGACCCAGATAGATTCCCAAACTGTCTTCTTGACCTTTGCAGGGCGTAGAAGTCGGCAACTTCTCTTTCCCGCTCCTCCCCATCGTCCTCTTCTCCAATATCGTCGGTCACGCTGTAAAACAGCGGAGCTGGCGCCTGGGCTCGTGATCCGAACGGGAACCGCGCGAACTGCGAGCCGCCGTTTTGATACGGGTTGCCTAAGGCCGACCTCTGCTGCTGATGCCTGGACGACGAGAACCTCGACGGGCCGAGAGCGTGCTGGCCGCGTTGTTTATCGTGCATATTGCGGGTTGTGGAGTTTGCGGGATCTCCGCCGAGGGACAGTCGCGACTGCGACTGGGCTAGGAAGCGGGAGGCATCTGTATATCAAGCAGGCGGCTGTTAGACGTCACGCGTATTCCTTCATGGGGCGCCTTTGAGACAAACACTCGATCATGTGCAGCTCTCAGGTTCCCGGTGCTGATAAGACAACGTACATTCGGAAAACATCCTGCCCTCCCCTTGAGCGCCCCGGCGCTCCTTTTCCTTTCTCTACACTGTGATAATTCCGAATCCTCCTCTTTCTAGTATTTGGCCGTCTGCGAGGATGACTCCTCTCTATTACCGGTAGGCTGAAGCTCACGAGCTCACGTGATGGGGGAAGTGGGAGTGTTCCTTCGAAGGAGCCAATCGAACTCGTGTGTCTAGTCCAAGTATATCGGGGGGGTTGATAGTAGTAAATAGGATATCAGTTACAGTAAGCCAAAGAAGGAGATATCGCAGTTGCTCTAGGTAGCCGTCTGAAGCTCCAGATCGGCAAGCTGGTGGCGTAGTTGAGTGGAAGTGCAGTCATAGGGTGAGGATATCATAGGGCATACCTACTGCAGGCTGCTATCAAGCTGAATGACCGCAGCCTGTTCCGACCGAGTGACAGACAGTTCCGTACTCCCCTAGTCCCCTGTCCCAGCCTGTCCCAGCCTGTGAGTGGGTCAGTGGGGTGTGACCTAATTACTCCATACCATGAACCAGACCATGAGCGGTCGTACGAGCCTGAGGTTGCAAGGCAGCCAATTACTCAGCTGCACAGGACAACAAGTATGACGCCGATCCTCCGACCGTGTGAACCAGAAACTAGAGGAAGCTCATCAATCGTCCCAAATCTCCTTCAAGAGAGATAGATATAATTCCAATATTAAGGTAGCCAACTTTTTTGGGATATACACAGAATCCCATTTCCTTGAATCTCACTCATACTTCTTTCCATTCTTCTTCTTTGTCTGTCATTGCCCTGCCGTTGCTTTGAGCCTGCATGCTCTCCTGCGCCGCACCAGACCAAGGCATCCGTCAAAGAAATTAGCTATCTAAGATCTTTGAGCTTGCAAAGAACTTCGAATTACTTGAAGAACTAGAACCAACACAGTTGAGCGACCACCTATTCCATGCCCCAGCCATGGGATTACATCGCAAAGATAGTCTCCTTGGGAGACTCCGGGTGCGGGAAATCAAGCGTATGCCTCGATCGCACCACCTTGACTGCGAAACCCGCTGACCGCCATCTAGTTAACCATCCGACTATGTGAGGGCCGGTTCTCCCCCTACCACGACGTAACCATCGGCGTCGAATTCGGCTCCCGCATCGTCCCCGTCGGACCGCCGGCGTCCCACGCCCTCCGAGTCAACGACCCTTCCACCACCAACACCGACGATGGCCCTCCGCTGGGACTTCCCGAGCCAAAGCCAAAAGTGGAGAAACAAAAGCAGAAGCACATGAAGCTCAGCATATGGGACACCGCGGGCCAAGAGACCTACAAGTCGGTCACGCGGAGCTACTTCCGGGCTGCCAGCGGCGCGCTGCTGGTCTTCGACATCACGCGACGCGAGACGTTCCTATCCGTTACATCGTGGCTGAACGACCTGCGGCAGATCGCGGAAGACCATGTCGTCGTGGTGTTGGTGGGGAATAAGTCCGATCTGGCGGGCTCGAGCATGGGGACGGACGGCGAAAACCGGCGGCAAGTGCGCAAAGAGGAGGCGGATCAGTGGTGCAAGGACAACAACGTGATGTGCTACGTTGAGACGAGCGCGAAGAGCGGCGAGGGCGTCGAAAGTGCATTCTTACAGGTTGCAGAAAGGATATATCAGAACATTGAGGCGGGGATGTACGATCTGAACGATCGTCGGAGCGGAGTGAAGGGGCCGAAGCTGGGGAATAATGCGAGGACGGTGAATCTAGGGTTGAATGATCGCGATGGAGGGAAGGGGGCCGGAAATGGCTGTTGTTGAGTTGTCGACGGCATCTCCTGGGAACATCCATATCATTGGGGTCCCCAACATTCTTGTCTGTTCTTATTCGAAACTTATGTGTCCGATGAGCATGGCGTTACGGATCGTCACTCGAAGTATACGCAGTCGGCCTTTCATGGGCCTAACCGCTTGTTACGTGGATTACCTATATTATACTTGTGGCACGGCTTAAGTGTCCTTGGAAAGCTTGGGCCAACGATAATTGTTTTTCGTTTGAAGTCCTTTTTAATCTTCCATGTCGGGCTAATCTAGAGTTCTTGTCCGGTTATTGTCAAGATTGCAAGAATGCTTCCTGTGAGCACACATGACCACATATATTTGATACCAACTGCCGGAATGAGGGACGGAACGAAAAATGAATATCAAATCAGTCGCTGTAAAGAGCTTGGCACTTAGGAAGTTTGGACTATCGAATTGCGCGGCCTGACAAGTCACAAGAGTGACAACGGATCTGCGACGTTTCCCACGCCGATCAATCTCCTTCTCCGATCCCACCGCCAAGCCTCGCCGATATGGTCCTCTACTTCGATGGGTTGGTGGAAATCTGGACCAATTTTCCAAGACTTCGTCCGCTGGAGATTGATCATTTGCTTTCTTGGGTAATCTCTTGCGACTACTTATGATGACACGCCAAGGCGTCGCTAGACGGCATCCCACGATGATCAGAAAGTAGCTCCGGCCAAGACCATGCCGTGAAATGCTTTACGCGGCTTGGGGGGCAGTGATGGATAGGGAGGGCTGATCAGCGAGGGAGCAGTGATTTGTTAGATATGAGTTCCAGAGGAATATATACCCGACGGCCTATCGAAGGTTTCCTCCTCCCGCATCGCTTCGCGCTTTATGAACTCTGTCCCGTTCATCTCGTGTCTAGCGTATCATACCATCGGAATATCTCAACATAATGCCCCGATTGGCGCCCCGACCGAGCCGAAGCAGCGAGAATCTGAACCCCGATCTCTCCGTATTGCGCAAGTGGCATAAACTCGGAGATCATATGTCTAAAGATGAAAGAGAGTGGAACGATCCCGTCATCCCATCCAGACCGAGCTCCGGACCGTACGTACCCCCTCTCCAACACCCCCATCCCCTCACAACATCTAACCTCTCCACAGCGGTCAAACCCCTACCACCTGCCGCCACAGCCTCTGGCAGCTCCTCGACGTCAATGGCTCCCCTAATTTCCGCTGCCGAGTCTGCAGCATCGACGCCAACCAGAGTCGCCAACCTCCTGAGACCTGCCGCCACAGCCTCTGGCAGCTGGTCCGGGTCGACGGCGCGGCCCATTTCTACTGCAAAGCCTGCGGTATTGACGCCGACCAGCTGACGACCGCTTCCGCGCGCCCCGCGCAACGGCGTCCGAAACAAGCGGCTGGGGGACGGGATGTGGTGGCGCTGGAGGATGGTGACGAACTGCGGGGTCTGGCCGTTATAGACTCTCCATTATCTTCGGGAGAAACGCCTGGGTCCTTCGTCGAGCCGAATAGCTCGCCAAGTGCCGTTCCTTGGAAGGCGACCGACACGGAGCATGACCACCATCACCCAGCGGAACCCCGCAGCGTCAACTCCGCTGCTCCCACTCGTCCACCTCCACCACCCCCTTTCACCATCAACACCGACTCCGTTCTCACCACCTCGAGCGTTGCCATCCAACCCGATCCATCCACCCTTCCCCCACCACGCATCCCCCGTCCCCCCATCCCCGACACCCCAGCCACGTCCTCCAAACGCGTCTCCCTCCGCCTCGACCCCGCCGCCGTAGTGCTGCCCTCCGAACCAGTCGTCCCACCCGCGCACCCCACGCCCAAACGCCTCAGCATCCACCGAGCCCCCCGATGGTTCGAAACCGTCCCAGCCCTCAGCGTCCGCGTCAAGCTCAGCCCAAAAGGGAAGCCCACCCCCGGCGGCGGAAATACGACGCCACCCCGCTCCACCCCAACCCGCGCCACCCAACACACATCCCGTCCCGCCCGAAGTCCGAAGACGCACCTCGCGCTCTCCGGAGCTAACGACGCACGCGTTCTGCAGCGGATGCTGGCGTGTGCGATATTCTTGCTGCCAGAGGGACATGCGCCGGAGATGGGGAGGGAGAAGCGGTTTGGGGTGGTGGAAGGGGAGAGGAGGGAGGGGGAGGAGCAGTGGGCGGTGGATGTGGGCGGTGAAGGGGTGGGGAGGAGAGGAGGGCGGGGGGTGGTGCCGGATGAGCGGGGGAGGGCGGTACCGGTGGGGGGAGCGGGTCGGGGTGCGGAGAGTATAAAGTATAGGGTGGTGATTGCCGAGCGGAATGCTTGAGGTGATGGCTTCGGACGGAGAGCTTATAGTAGTATACTTATGGGAAAATGGCGTCGGTAGTGGGTTCGGATCGCGGCGTCTATCCAGTTATCAAATACTCGGTGCATGACACCATTTCCTTGCGACGACACAATTCAGAACAAGAAATCGCATATAAGAGCCTATGGTTCAGGCAGTTTGCAATTCTAAGCTACATCCGCTACCACCTGCCGTGAACACTATAACTTCGGCTTTTTGAAATACTCTTATCGCCACCAGCTCCGCCGATTTCCTGGGATGTCGTGATACTCGGGTGAAAACAAGAAAAGGGGGGCAAGGCTCCAAACACAAATCGGGATCGAACAATCGCGGCTCCGTTCCGTCCATCTTTTGTCCAGTGTGGTCGCGTATCATGTGAACTCGTTATTCGGAAACTTGCTTGTCGTAGTCGTCGAATTAAAGTGGGAAGGTGAACGGAAACGGAGCCCATGACTATGCTAGCACTTTCGGACGCGCCTGAGGAGTCGATACACACACTACTGGGTTGTCAGCTCACGGTCCTTAAATGACTCCGGCCCCTCAATGTTTACCTTAGAAGCACTTGCGGTGGACGATGGAAGGACCACTCTCATCGTACTCCTGCTTCGAGATCCACATCTGTTGGAAGGTGGAGAGGGATGCAAGAATAGAACCACCGATCCAGACGGAGTATTTGCGCTCAGGAGGAGCAATGATCTTGACCTTCATGGATGACGGAGCAAGAGCAGTGATTTCCTTCTGCATACGGTCGGAGATACCAGGATACATGGTAGTACCACCAGACTATCATGGGTTAGCCAACTGTTCTGGTCAATTGAACGCGAATTTCCTTACCATGACAATGTTGCCGTACAGATCCTTACGGACATCAACGTCGCACTTCATGATGGAGTTGAAGGTGACAACGTGGATACCACCAGATTCGAGACCCAACACGCTCGGCTGGAACAGAGCCTCAGGAGCACGGAA
The DNA here is from genome assembly GCF_010015585.1 of Eremomyces bilateralis CBS 781.70. Taxonomy (NCBI): domain Eukaryota; kingdom Fungi; phylum Ascomycota; class Dothideomycetes; order Eremomycetales; family Eremomycetaceae; genus Eremomyces; species Eremomyces bilateralis. The sequence continues at coordinate 128,155 of NW_022985081.1, forward strand.
GCGTTCATTGCCAATGGTGATGACCTGACCGTCGGGGAGTTCGTAGGACTTCTCCAAGCTGGAGCTCTGGCTGGCGGTCTGGATCTCCTGCTCGAAGTCGAGGGCAACGTAGCAGAGCTTCTCCTTGATGTCACGAACGATTTCACGCTCGGCAGTGGTGGAGAAGGTGTATCCTCGCTCAGCCAGGATCTTCATGAGGTAATCAGTGAGATCACGACCGGCCATGTCGACACGCGAGATGGCGTGGGGAAGAGCGAAACCCTCGTAGATGGGGACAACGTGGGTGACACCGTCACCGGAATCGAGGACGATACCGGTGGTACGACCGGAGGCGTACAGGGACAAGACGGCCTGGATGGAGACATAGAACGCGGGAGCATTGAAGGTCTCGAAGACGATTTGAGTCATCTTCTCACGATTCGACTTGGGGTTGATCGGGGCCTCGGTGAGCAGGACGGGGTGCTCCTCGGGGGCAACACGAAGTTCGTTGTAGAAAGTGTGATGCCAGATCTTCTCCATGTCGTCCCAGTTGGTGACGACACCGTGCTCGATCGGGTATCTCAAAGTAAGGATACCACGCTTGGATTGAGCCTCATCACCGACATAGGAGTCCTTCTGACCCATTCCAATCATGATACTGCGCTCTTATCAGTCCGGGATCTCCATGATTTCCAAGGGTGGGATCAATTACCCATGATGGCGAGGTCGGCCGACAATGGACGCTGCACGATCAGAGATGTCAGCCAATCAGATCTCACATATCGATGCCAATATCTTCCAGGTGGCCAGATGATGGGGGAGGGATGGACTTACGGAAAACAGCTCGAGGTGCGTCATCACCGGCGAAACCGGCTTTGCACATACCCGAACTACACTCATGTTAGCGAGCCCCTAGAACTGAGATGAAGACATTGGAAGCTGTAGCAAAAACATTCATTGCTGCTATGGCCACGTCGAAGCAATATCGCACAGCTCTTCAAGCTTGTGGGATTCCGAGTCGGTGAGGGGCAGAAGATGGCTTACCCATTGTCGATGACGAGAGCGGCAACTTCTTCTATTGACGCAAAAGCATGTCAGTATCGATTCGCTTCGGATGTCTCTTATCTCGTCGAAGAAAATGATGTCCGGAATGGAGGGACCGAGTAGGATTGGGAACTCACCTTCCATGGCTGCGGTGTTGGAGTTTTAAACTACAGGGAGATTGCGGCGGGGATGTTGCGAGTAGTCCAAGACGAAATGGGAGATGGGAAGGATGAGAGAATAGACAACAAGAAGATGTGCCTTGAGAGATAGAATCGAGAGGTGAAGAAGGGGAGAGGCAATTGTGGAGAGTTGGGTGTCAGTAGGAGAAGCGGGCGCTGGCAAGGAGCGATTGCGATCTAAATAAGAGGAAGTGAGAAACCGTCGATGTCCGTCAAAATTGGCGGTGGGTGGTCCGAGCTCAGCTGGGGGGTGGAAAGCCGATGCCTGGAAAGGTGGAAGGGGGAAAGAACAGCCAGAGGAACGAGGGTGGTTGGCGAATGATGAGGAAGATGTGTCTGCCACCTGTCTGCCAACTATCTGCCACAAGTAGGAGGCACGTACCCGCCGCTCTTTCCAGAATCCATCCATTGTAGGCGCCTTCGTCAGAGTCCGTGAGCGCCCTGCAAATCAACCGAACCAGATCGATCGGGGGGTGACATGGTATGTGAATACTGAATACATAGAATCATCAATCATCAATATTCATCACCGCCTTTCTCACTCTCACTGTCTTACTACTACGTATCATCCCCCAAGTACGTCCGTATTAGAGTATATAATAATAGCTAACCCAACAGCATGAATGCTGCGCATCTCCGTCAGAAGCCGGCTGTGCTCGAGCGATCCACGTCTCCATGCTGATGGCGTGCAGCCTCGCCAGCCAACGCGGCTCTTTCAGTCTCATCCCAACTCCCCATCTCCACTTGCCATCGACTATAATTCCGCCTTGAACATTTACAGTTATCTGGATGGGACAAGAATGCAGCTGCCTATCGGTACGCGCGTTCCATTGCCACACGAACACTTCAATTCCACTGTAGGTACCAAGTCAGAGCAGCAATCGGAAGCTTGGCCATCCATGAGAACAACATGAACAACCTATGAGTACGTGGAGGGCCTATGGGGCATTGTATATTCGTATTGCCATATCATACCACGATGGAATGCTTCCATCAGGAACTCACTTGTCGCATCGAGCACCATCATGGACTCGTGGTCCTCGATCGGTCCATCCTCCCTCTTCACGCCTTAATCATACTGCCCACGTCACCCGGAAAGGAAGGAGGGGTAGCTCTTAGCGGGACGCCCAGCCCTCCCCGCGCTCCGTGTCTTGTTCTCCTTTCCCCGCTCCGCTCCCGGCCCTGCACGTGAACTGCCGTGCTGCACCTCAACCACCCTCGGAGGAGTGGAAGTAATTAACTCATGTATCATGCCGTGGACGAGGTCTGATATCGATGTCGTCCAAGGCAATGTAATTTGTATGTGGACCGCCAACTTCTGTGACTCCCATCTACCTCGCGACAATATGATGCTATGATAAGCCCATCGAAGCAGAGAGAACTGAACCGAATGACCTAGCAAACTCCGCCAGCAAAAGCTCAAATGGCAGACTGACATCGTCGAGCCAACTCAAAATTCAACAATCCGCATACAGATATCAGCCATTAATCCTACCTTCTTATATAGCAACCCACACAGCATCCTCGACTCCTCCTCGACGCCCATATTCTCTATCGCCTCATCCATCATTTCCCGACAAATCCTCCTCCATCCCTCCCATCATGAACGCCGCCGGCGGATCCTCAATGAACGAGCTCCTCCAATGGAGCATACAAAACTCCGACGCCGGCCGTGACCCCAGCCAATCGCAGCACGCCACCCGCGGCCTCTCCGCCGACGCCCTGGCCCAACTGTTCGGCGGCCCGTCGGACGCCGACCGCATGCGTGACGCCATGGTGGCCGTCGTGTCGCCTGACGTCGACCTGGAGAACAAGCTGATCGCGTTCGACAACTTCGAGCAGCTAGTGGAGAACATCGATAATGCGAATAACATCGAGCCGCTGGGGCTGTGGGGGCCGTTGATTAAGCAGTTGGAGAATGAGGAGAAGGAGTTGAGAAGAATGGCGGCATGGTGTGCGGGGACGGCGGTGCAGAATAATCCGAAGGCGCAGGAGAGGGTAAGTCGTTCGTTTGTGTCCTCGAAGAATTCCGTGCTGATGTCTTGAAGTTATTAGCCGCGGGCGGCGTCCCGATTCTCGTGAACCTCGTCGTCAATGATGCCGACCAAGGCGTTCGAAAGAAGGCGATTTTGGCCCTCAGCTCGGTGATCCGAAACTACCAGCCCGGGTTGGACATCGCGCTGGAACATCTACCGGACGAGTACAAGTCGGAGGAAAAGATCGATGCGGGTGATATGGAGGCGGTGGACTCGATAATTCAGAAGCTGCGGGACGCCTCTAGTCAAAAAGGATGAGGCTTGGGGCACGGGATAATGGTTTTGTATAGTATCGTTTGGGACGGATGGTATCATGGTATATGTCTACGTATAGACTGGGCATAGGTGGCCCTTCGACCAGCAAATAGATGGCGGCGTCGGCGCATCCGCTATTGGAGTTGGCTTCACTTCGTCTCATCAGCTACCTTTCGTGTATCCCAGTCCAATGTGTCGACTCCCCTGGTCTCTTGGGCGAACTCTCCTTTAGAGTGGATCACCTTGCGATTCAGCGTGTTGCAGCCATCGCACTGCCAAAATCATCCGGTCCATGCCTTCGCAGCTATAATCTCTGTACCGAACATATCCCCCCAATCCAGCCCCCTCTCACAAAACCGCGCTCGCCACCCCCAACAAACCCAGCCACTCCCCCCGATCCATCTCCCCTTTCCGCAACCCCAACCCCACCACGACCAGCCGCTGCTCCTCATTCCGCTTCAACTGCACCATCGCCGCGATCTGCCGCGCCAGCAGCTGCGCCACCGTATCCCTCGTTGCGTCCGCGCCGCCGAGGATCGTCGTTGCCGTTAGGTGCGAGATGGGCGGAAGGAGGCTCTCCCCCGCGTCGGAGTTGACTTGGAGCGGGGCGGTGGAGGGGTCGGGGAGGGAGGAATTTAGGAGGACGTGGACCTGGTGAGATGGTTAGCTATGGGTGAAGATGATGAGGGATTGATATCGGGTACCCAGTGCGCGAGCCGGCCGTCCTGTGAGATCGTGATGAGGAGCTTGTCAGCGAATTCGATGCATGTGGCGGAGGTTTGGATGCCATCGATTTCCTCGGTGGATGATCGAGTCGCGGCGGGATAGGCCTCAAGCTTGAGATCGGAATGGCCTTCCATTTTCAGAAGCTTTGCAGAATGCTTGAGCAGCTCACATATTGTGAGACTCAATTCTATTTCGTTTGTTATGGCGATTTCATCTTCGATGCTGGTGTTGAGGTTCCCCATCCGTCTGTTTGATTGGCCAACATCCCTGTACGCCTCTACATCATTCGCAGATGCAACTGTAAACAGTTGCGCTTTAACTTTATTTCCTGGCAGATTGAACACCTCAAAATCGATTTTACACCGAAAGTGACGTGTCATACTACTCATTTGATCCAACCGCTGATTATTCGCCACACGCGATACATCGAACCCCTCCAGCTTGCAGAAAGCGCCCCTCCTCAGCGCCATCATGCTGTCCTTGCCCCTCGTCATCCCACGAGATGTATGTACCCTAGCCTTCAACTTCCTCTTAGGTATACTAATAGTACATTAGGACCATGTCCACTGGTACACTCCTCGTCACATCCAAACCACCGCCCCCACCGGCCCAACCACCACCAATCCCCCACCCACACAACTCTCCCAAACCGACCCTCACACCCGCCCCACCTCTCCCCGCCCCCTCGCCCCACGCAGCGCCCTCGCCCTCCTCGCCCAAGACGAGCACACCATCGTCCAACGCAAGCTCAACATCCGCCGCTTCGGCGCCGGGTGGATCCGGCCGCCCGGCATCGCCAAGACGTACCAAGCAACCATGGACGAGGAAGCCGAACGGGCGGAGCAGGAGATGTTGGCACGGCGGGAGGAGCAGATGGCAGAGTTGGCGGCGGCGCAGGACGGGGAGGGGATGTTGGGGCGGGGGGAGATGATGGAGGGGGTGGAAGGGGAGGAAGGGGGGGAGAATGTGGAGGGAGAGCGGGATTTGGACGACGAGGTTCCGGAGGCGGAGGAGGCTCTGTACGATGATAGCGAGATGGGGGGGGAGGAGTACGATGAGGAGATAACAGAGGGGATGTTGGGCGCGGAGGAGGCGGAGTTGGTGGGGATCGCGCAGGAGGAGAGGGATTTGGATGAGGATATTCCCGAGGCGGGGAGCTATCAGCATACGGATACGGAGGAGGAGAGTAGCGATGGGGAGGAGGATGTGAATGAGGGGAGGCTGTTGGGGATCGGGAATCGGATGAGCGTGGGGACGGCGGGGTTCGAGGAGGGGAGGAGCAGCTTGTTGAGTGTGAGTGACTTGCTGGACAGCAGTCCTGTGGCCGGAAGGAGTATGGGGACGAGACATTCGTTCATGAATAGGTTAAGGGGCCAAGGTAACCAGCGGAGTCCTCATTGATCAACAGCATCAAACCACCGAAAGCATTATTATCACGCTTCTAGACCATCCTCTAGGCATATGGAGGGGAACACGCTATTCTGGCGTCTTTACACCTTGCGCTATTAATATAGTTACCAAAAGCCGACAAGAAAGGGAGCCCAAGCTTCTCCCCGCCAGGATGCTCCTGGATCTTGTTCTTAAACGCCATCTCAAATGCGCCATTCACGCCGGGCTCTAAATGCATGAGGCCGGATATGCACAGGTTGACTTCCCAGCGCCTTCTATACCACCACCGTACGGCTGGCTCAAAAGAGCCACACGTACCAAAATAGAAATATCACCGCCGCGAAGAAGCCAACCCATACCTTCCACCCGACCCCCGTCTTCTCAGCCATCCTCAGCATCCGATTCATCGTGCCGCGTAACCGGTTTCTTGTGCCTTCGAACGAGTCGTTCATCTTCTCCGCCAGCGCGGACGAGTCCCGGATCTCCTTACCCATCGCCAATGTGATCTACGCTGGTTGGTTAGTGGACCAATCCAAGTGTTTCTGCCGGTTGAGAAACCCACATCCTTGAGTACTTTGACCTTCCCGATCATCCCCTCGACCTGATCATCGTTCTGACTCTCCAATTCCGAGAGCACGGCGTCGCTGTATCGGCCTCTCGAGTCAGGGGTAGCGGTCCGGAACGCGGCATCGGGCGGCGGTGCTCCGCCTCCGGGATATGCGGAAAATGCGCCCGAGGGTCCAGACGATTGATAGCCGTAGCCGCCGTTTGGTTTGTGGCCTTTTGAGGGTGATTGTGAGTGTGGGCGGGAATCGTAGCCGGAGAAGAGTTGGGATCGCGCATCACGTTGGTGGAGGGTGGAGTTGAATCTGGCGGTTGATTAGCGGGTCGGAGTCGGAGGAATAGGGTACAACGGTGGGAACTTGCCTTGACGCCATGGTTCCGACTATGTAAACAGTATATCATGTTCGACTTGAAAGAGGGTGAAATTTTGGAGGTTGAATAGCCGTTCTGGGTTTCTCAAATGCTCAATAGAGTAAAGGGATGTCTGACGGACGATTGAGGCCAGATATGCCGATCGGGTCGCGTTGCGTCATTGGCCCGAACTTCCACGCGCTTGAAGCCCAAAGCCATGATGATCACTGATGAGTGGTGAATCAACCTGGATTGTTATCGCCAACATTGCCCTTAAGATATATTAGCTAGGACTTCGTTTAGTTATCTCCTCCCCCATGGTGCGACAATGTCAATAGCGCGATAGATCTCATATTCTGGTGATGGCTCTACGATTGTTGTCGCAGCCGGCGACACGAGGGTTTTCGTCCGCATACCGTGCTTCGCTGCGAACAAGGTATGACTACTAGTATCTAGACCTAGAGTCTGTCTTATGAACAATTAAGGCTCTTGGTGTATTTATCAAACCATTTTCTAATCATCCAGTACAGAAACACGCCGCCGTGGTCCATACCTCGACATATCCGATGTGCCACTGTACAGGCTGGAGTAAGGAAATCCGGACATATAACCCCCGATGCAAATGAAACCCTGATATTCTTTGACAGTAAGAAAGAAATTATCTCCTGAGTAGACCCTCCGCTCAGATTATCCCAGATGTCTATCCACTCCGGTTTCGGTGGTTGTTGCGATTTCCGTGGCAATCAGACAGAAATCTCCCAAAGTCAGTTGCAAGAGTCGCAGCTCCTGGGGTCCTATCGTATGATCCATCTCGTCTTATTGAGAAATCCAAACTTAAGGAGCAAGGCGTGGAGGTGAAGGAGATCATTCCTCGATTGAATGAGGGGGCTGCATTCGTCAAAATTGCCTATGGGCCGGAGCAAACTGCGACTGAAATCGAAGATGTCCTTGGGAAATATCTTAAGGAACATACTTCCAGCCCTTGGTGGAACCCACTTCGAAGAATGCGAGCCGACATTGTGAGAGGGAAACCTTGGGTTGAAGACCTGTTCCGTTTCCCAAGTTCTCGAATCGAAGTCGAATTTCTACCAGCAGAATCAGGAGGATCCGCAACCGAGATGTCGCAGGAGCAGCTATATGCTCTTTTTCGGCATTATGGAAAGTTGACAGACATTATGTCGCAGCCGACAGATTCCAAAATTGTTCCTAGGTATGCACTACTTGATTTCACCTCCATACGGCGTGCAATATCCGCGAAAAACTGCATGCATGGATATACCGTGTCTGAAGCTGAAGGCGGAGGTAAGGGGGGGACGAGTCTTCGTCTGAGCTATCAAGAGAAGGATAAGGGACATTGGACCCGGGACTGGCTATTCAGCCATCCTCGGATAGTCATTCCTCTCCTGGTTGCCATTGCCACGGGAATCACAGTCGTTATCTTCGATCCCATTCGAACGTTTTTCATTCGCGCACATGTCACAAGGAAGTTCCATATCGAGGATAATTCCATCTTCACGTGGTTCAAGGCGCAAGCGATAGATATCCTCTCCTTCCAAAGACGGCGGGAGTCGGATTCGGGCATGGAAGCCATTTGGGACGACCGAAGACCGCACATCGAGCAAATCCAGACGTGGCTCATGGAAACCGCCGATACCTTCATCATTGTACAAGGTCCGAGGGGCTCAGGGAAGCGAGAACTTATCATCGATCAAGCACTGAGGGATCGGAAGAACAAGCTCGTCATCGATTGCAAGCCTATCCAAGAAGCTCATGGTGACAGTGCCACCATCCGCGCTGCTGCAGAGCAAGTCAGGTATCGTCCGATTTTCTCGTGGATGAATAGTATCAGTGGCATGGTCGATCTCGCGGCACAAGGCGCAGCCGGCGTTAAAACCGGATTTTCGGAGACTCTCGACACCCAGCTTAGCAAGATCTGGAACAACACCGCTATTGCGCTCAAGCAGATAGCGCTTGAAGGGCGGAAGAAAGATGACAAAGACGCGAACCTTTCGGATGATGAGTATCTAGATGCACACCCTGAGAAACGCCCGGTTGTTATCATCGACAACTTCCTACATCGGAGCAACGAGAACAACACTGTCTACGACAAGATGGCTGAGTGGTAAGGTATCCCATACTGTTGGGAGATCCTTTTGCTAATTATATGCAGGGCTGCCGGTCTCACAGCGGCAAACATCGCCCACGTCATCTTCCTTACCAACAACGTCTCTTTCTCCAAATCCCTAAGCAAGGCTCTACCCGACCGAGTATTCCGACAAATATCTCTCAGCGACTGTTCCCCCGAAGTTGCCAAGCGATTCGTCATCAATCAGTTGAAGATGTCTGACTCGGATGAGGTCGCGTCTTCCGAAGGTGTCGAGAAGAAACCCTCTCCTGAATCGATGAAACCCCGTGATCTTTCGGAGCTAGACTCCTGCATCGACTCTCTCGGAGGTCGATTGACCGATCTGGAGTTCCTCGCCCGCCGCATCCAGGGCGGTGAAACTCCGCGGAACGCCGTTCGCGAAATCATCAACCAGAGCGCATCCGAGATCTTGAAGATGTACATTTTCGGGATGGAAGATTCCACACGGCGTTGGACCCCCGAGCAAGCGTGGACGCTCATCGCAAAGTTAGCGCAACAACCTGATATCCGATACAACGAGCTGTTACTTGACACCAAATTCTCGAGCGACGGAGAGAGCGTCATCCACGCGCTTGAGCACGCGGAGCTCATTACCGTTGTCTCCGCAAATGGGCGACCGTATGCCATCCGACCCGGAAAGCCCGTGTATCAGCCTGCCTTCAAGCGATTGACCGACGACAAGGTATTGAAGAGCCGGCTTGACTTGGCGATCTTAGCGGACTCGATCAAGACCGAGACGGCCAACATCGAAAAATACGAGAAGGAGTTGACGGTATTAGGAGAGCTTCCCAAGCAGCCATCGGAAGTGGGCCCGAGAGTGAATTGGTTGTTGAAGAAGTTGAAAGCGAGTCAAGTCAAGATTGAGGCAATGGATGCAGAGAGCACCAAGTTGAAGAGAGTCCTCCAGGAGGAGTATTGAAGGTCATGAATCGATCCTTTGTAGCCCTTCTGTAATGTATATACACATGTCCACTCTATGATACATGTGAGCGTCCATCCCGGCTCACCAAAGTTTAATTTCAAAATCTCCGGCCTAAGCCCGAGTGTCCAGGTCCCATCGCCTGGCCTGAGTTTCACTTCAAAGTGAGTTCAAACTCCCTAGCCCATATATTGGAGTACCTAGATCCCATCACTGGGCCTGAGTCTCATTTGAAACTCTCCAGCCATATACTCAAGTGTCAATGCCCAAGTCCCATTGTAGACCTAAGTCTAGCCCTCTCTCGAACCTCAAAAGCAGATACGCCGAACCCCCCGAACGACGATTGCAATGCAGAAACTAAAAAAACGAACACGAGTAAGCTGGCCTTCTAAATGGAAAACTCGCTTATCGTACACGGCACTTCCATTCCTACCATGCGTAACCATCGTCATCGATGTCCTGTCCGTTCCAGTCTCCGTCGTCATCTTCACCTTCCGAAAGGAAATCCCGTTCAGTGTACTGATGTCGCGCGGGCCGCAGACCGTGGACCGTGATATCGACGCGTGTGCATGTCCCTTCCGCTTGGTCGTCATTTGCTGCGGCAGGCTGCCCATTGACGGCCGTCATCGGCCTCAATTTCCGCTTCGACAACATCTCTCCCATCTCCTCGAGCGGCCCTCGTAGGAACTGTTGCTCTTTCCATGCGTAAAAACCGGCCACCGACCTCAGCTCTTGACGTGGTTCGGCGCGAGAAAGGAAACTGTGCCGCATTTTGTTCTCGACCCAATCCCGCTTGAACTGCGCTCGTTCGCGGGGCGTCAGTTCCGTACAGTTCATATGGAGAACGAGCTCCCGGAGGTTGGGCATCTGGCTCCGTCGATCGAGAAAGGATTGAAAGAGATTGATCGCGGAAATGGTCGTTACGCCTTTCAAATTTACCATCGCGATCGAGCGGATGGCCGGCGGGAATGCGACAGTCCAGTCCAGTCCTGAGGAATCAATCCAGTCCGGGGACCCTATCATGTGGTCTCCGCGGTATTCAAACAGGTCAATGGAGAACTTTTTCAGTTTGGGGCAGTATCGATCAAGTCCTTGGATGAAACCAAGGCCCAACTCCTTGTTGTGGTATAGTTCGAGGGACTCCAGAGTCCTGCCATTGTCCATTAAGAACTGGTTGAGATGGGGGGTTGACAGATCCGTGCAGGAGGAAAACTCGACTGATGTGAGATTCTTTTCATACTGTGTCAGGAGTTTGCCGTTGATATCATGATGAACGGAATTCGGATACCAGATGAGGGCGGAATCGACGAATCTCAAGGACTTCAACTTGGGTTGCTGGCGGATGAAGTCCCGCAAGATTTCCACGTGCACCTGCCGCTCTGGAGGTTCTGTTTCAGGGTCCCTCCTGAGGAGGACATGGGCGTTGGCATTGTGGATAACCAGTTCTTCGAGAGATCCCAAAGCCCTTGCTCCTTCGGCCCACAACATAAAGTTGAAGAACCCCGCGCGGTTTATCAAATCGATGTCCAGCGTAAATTCTTTCAACGTGGATTTCAGTTCATCCAACGCTGGCTGCACCCACCTCTCCAATACCACTCCAAGACCTGTGGTGTTCACCATGGTTCGAAGATAGTCCACATGCAGTCCAGTCAGATTTGTGAGCGGCCCGGTGAGAGAGGGCAGTTGGAATCGGCCACGTCCGGGAGCGGAGAGAATCAAGTGCTGTTTGGCATCGAGGTGGAGATATCGTATTTTCGCCCGATAGTCCACGGCAGTCTCATTCGGGTCCTTCACCAAAAGGTCGGCGAGAAGATGCGGTTTTGCGCGCGATCCGGAAATAGGGGGGTCTTCATACAGCGCCGTCAGCGCTGGCTCTTTGAAACTTTTGCACATGGTTGCCATATTGATAAGCCATTTCACCCCGTCTGTGGCTCGCAAAGTTTTCTTGTCGATGAGAGGGTACGCGGCGAGCTTGAAGATCTCCACCCTAATCTCATAGGGAAACTCAGCGAGCTGGAATCCAGTCATATTTGAGTTGCCTTTGTCTTGAGGCGGCTTGAGCTGGTCCAGCTCCATCCGTTTTGATTTCTTTGGCTTGCTGGAGTGAATGCGAGAGACGCCCTGTTTGATGCTTGCAGGTCGGGTGCGTATGGCAATGCTTGGAGACTTCCGTTTTCTCTTCTTTGACAAATGGCTCTTCTCTGGCCTGAATGATGTCTCCGCATCGAAGTTCTCCTTTTCTAACTTAGTTCCATGTCCGGTCAGAGCTGTTTCGGTTCGAGATCTAGTTAGTGGTCGTGTGGGGGTTTCGAGATTTCGTGAGCTAGGTTGGAGACGCCCAGAAGATGTGCTATTCGCCATGGGAGTGGCCAGGTAGGCATCGACGACATCATCGTCGTCGCTGGGTTCTGTATATGATACCCGTTGCCTTTTCCTCAATCGCTGCGCCATGAGCTTCTATTCTTTTTTCCCCAGGCAACACAGCCAGGAGCATTGGCAGTATCTACAGTTACCTCTATAAGCGTGCAAGTGCTATTCATATAGAGTCTATAGCTAGGCAATGTTGCATAGGGTATATTGTGATGAGTTATGAGTGTCGTGAGAATCGGATAGCTGTCAGCTGGAGGATTATGACTGGGTGAGGTCATTCGGCTATATCTCGGAAATTGATTAGATCACGTGCTAGGCACCAAGGAGTTTATACCTCAGGCATCTATAGTACCAAACAATGCCTAACAGTCCGACCCAGATGGATTTCTACAGAATACACCCGGAAAACAGGGATGACTTGTGCTTCATTTTGATCTCAATCCGTTATTTTTCGTTCTGGAATGATATATCTATTATCATTTGCCTCAATTGCCATTGCTATATGTACGTGCTAGGTCGAAGACAACTTGGTTATAGCCAAGGATCGGCATCTGCCAGCACTGTTCCCACTGGTTCATTGCCTGAGAACACTTTTCACGAGGCCGAGCGGGTGGGGTATTATGTTTCCTTTGATTTACCAGGGAGGAAAACGGGTTCGAAATCCCTCGTGAGTATCTATAATGGTGCTCGTTGGTGATACAACCAGTCCTCCTATCTCTGTTGGATACATCGAGGGAACGAGGATTCTATGCTGGCAACTCCATTGGGATTTATCTTACATATACTCGTACTTGCTTGTGATTGAGTAAATTTCGATACAAGTTTTGATGTGCACTCCTAATTTAATAACATAGCTATACTTCGCGGCGCGAACACTGGATCGGTTTTCTCAAGGGAAGGGGTGGGCAACCAAAAGGCGGAATGGCTGTGTATCCAACTACGATGATATTTCGAAGTTTGACAATTCGAAGTGGTTTGCGAAGAGGCACAGGGCGTCCATTTCATGATCCAATGGCATAATGTGAATCATGGGAATATGAGGGGACGACACGGTTCGACGGGCAATCATACAGACATTGGAAGGGCTGACACCTTTTGCAGATCAGAACGGTCCACAACGGCCAGCGAACATAGCCAAATAAAAATGAATTTTATTCCTACTTCACATCAGTTCTTTGAACTTTACAACGCCAGAGCGTTCTGGACCACTCTCAGCCGATCTGGAGAGCAATAATACATTAACGCAAAGTCACAATCCCGCTCTCCGGAGCATAATGATAAGCTGCCACAGAAGAAACGGCACAACCGGACTCGAAAATAAGAATATCCCGGTTCCGGCGTTTGAGAAGCCAGAACGGGTCATGAAACCGGCCAACCGCGCCGGCGAACTGGAAACGCGTCGACTCCGACACATACCACCACCGATCCATCCACCAAATGTAAATAGCCAAATCGAAAAACTGTAGAAAAAAATAAGGCAAAAAACATGGAATCCCAGAACCGTGATCTATGTATCGAGTTCGGGCCGAAAGAAATGGACATCGTTGGGTCGTCATGTAGAACTTTCGGGGGGGTCGGGTGCCTTGTGGCAATGCAGATGTGGAAACAGCCAACCAACCGCACAGTGTCTATGGAATAGGTCAAGTAGCTGTGGTCGGGCTTGAAAATATCGATGCCGTGGAACGTTGGATCAGATAAGTCTCCGGCGTGATCGTATGTATAGAATGATATCGGATCGCTCCAGAGGTGTCGATATCCCAAAATCCAGATGGCAGGCCAGTAAGAAATTATGATTAGTGGGGAGTCTATGTTTTTCCGTGGTCGTAAAGGTCGGCATCAGAGCAGACATTCATCGTGTGGACGAATGGTCCGCTCTCCGGTCGTGATCGATCAGCAACACAGTTTACGACCACCGTTTCTCTCCACCAATCTCTTTCAATCCACCGATCCGTTCCAAATCCAGCGACTGATACCGATCCGCATCCGACTGCTGATACGGCGGCAGGTTCTCCTTATCGTTGACCGGCGCCATCCCAACGCTATTGGGCTTATCGCCAACCCGCACCACGACCACCCGGCCCGACTGGCGCTTGCCCTGCTTGTCCAGCTCGTCCGGCAAGGTGATACGAATCTCCGGGACCGGGCTCTGGGGTGGCGAGTTAGAACTGGCCATGAGGTTCTGCTTCTCCTGGATGACGTAGACGGACTCACGGCCGTATGGGGCGGCTTGGATGCTCAGGCCGCGAGGGTTCCGGGGGGTGAGGGGCTCTTCGGATATGGAACCAGTGCGGCGGGAGGAGGCGTTGCGGCGTCGGCGAACGCGGCGGAGGACGAAGAGGAGGCCGACGCAAAAGAGGGCGAAGACGAGGAGGGAGAGAAGGGCGATGATGAGCTTCACCATCGTTGGGGTGAGAGTGGACTCGTTGCCGTCGTCACGGACGACGAGGGAGCGTTGAATAGCAGGCATTGCGATGTTTGGGATGTTATGTCCGATAAGGTATATTCCAGTACCGATACCAAATGTCGGTAATATCGGGATAAGGATGCAAATGAGCGTGGGTTGCTGTTGGATGTTTGAATAGAAATGCTTCGGGGGCTATTCGGACAATGCGTTGTTAATCGATGCTAGCATATGCTGCATACGATATGGAAAAACTGCTGGAGCAAAGTCGATAGTCGTGTTGTGGTATGATATCAAGTCCTGTTCGCAGATAAGGGTCAGCATCATGTGCATATTGGACTCTAATTGACGTTATGATAGTCTTCGAGCAACAGCAAAGGGAATCGAATGTCCCAAATCAAACAGCAAGTAGTAGAAAGCGATAAATGCGACTATCGTTGGTGTTGTTGCAGACCGTTGGTCCTTCTTACTTACGGAATGTAGCGTGGAGTTCGACTTACCTTTGGGCGCTGGATGAGGGCAAGTTAGGGCAAGACAAACAACAGATTGATTTGACTTCGTTCGGATTCGAAAAGAGCGATAGAAGTAAACGAGAGACGATCCGATACAACCAGCTGAAAGAGTGAAGCTGGAGTATGGAGGAAAGAATGTATCTGGTGGTGGTGGAGGAAGAGGAGAGATAGTGAAGGAGAGGAAACAAAAGGGTTGATGTTGGTCGAAGGGGAGACAAGACAGGCACAATGGAAAAGCAGCACGAGGAGAAGAACCAAGAAGAATACGACAGGAGTGGAGTTGGCTGCAGACGGTGACCGGTGAACAACTGGGCTCCCTCGAACAGGAGTGGTGTGTGCATCGCTGCGGCGGGTGTGCCTGGCAGAAGCGCTCAGGGCCTCCCCAGCCGCAAACAACCCAACAACCAACGAGCGAAGGAGTTGTCCTCTTTTGTGTCTTGGCTTCAAGGAGCAAGGCAGATCAACATTCAGTCCCCACACCGAAAACCGAGAAACCTTTCCACTGTGGGTGGGATAGCGTGGCGCCTTCGTTCAAAACGGTTAGCATGCGACGTTGCACGGATCGTCGGCGCGGGACCGTTTGGTCAGCTAACCGTATTAGGAAATATTGAAGCCGGGATTGGAGATTGCGATTTCGTGATCGGACTCCAACGAACTGCTCCTTTTTGGCCGTTTTGTTGGAGAGCGCCTAAAAAGCACACAATGCGCAGGGGGATCTCGTGGACAGGTGGACTCATGGCTCTGGGACGTGGTTGATTCTGGAAATAAATCAACCTTGAGCGCAGGGTTGATTAATGATTAGAAGGCTTGGTTATCGATTCCATGTCCCGACCATGCGAAGTACGAAGCAATGGCGATAGGGAACGTGCCGTAGGAAATCCGATGCTAGTGTTTTCCAATCCCGCTCTGTCGTGCTTCACGAGACTTCACGACGGACTTCGTCTTCGCATCTTCTCATCTCATTCCCCGACGGAGAATTCGGGGTGGGTACAATTTTCCTGGGTACATAAAAAACCCTTGGCTCCTGAAAATAGGGTCTTGCTGAATCGTCAATGCACTGTCACGAACTGATGGGCTGGCGGGCTGAGCCTCGCTCGTATGAATGGACTCAAAGGGATGAGACGACGATGCAGGTTTGAACTTCGAATTCAATCATGTATATGTAGTTGACGATATTATCCTTACCTGCACAAGCGGCGGACAACAGCTCCGCCAGTTTATCTACACTCTCCAGTCCCTTGAAGATAAGATCAGGTTCCCATTTCTCAGATCACCTTAATAAGTGGGGTTCTCCTGTGATGCCAGGCTCGTTTCGCCTTCTTCTCTTCTTCTCTTGCCTTGCTATCACTGCATTTTGAGAGGCTGGCGACCTACTTAGTTACTCGGCCTCTGACGCCAAATGTTACAGCCTTCGGAGTCTCGGAGGGCATGGCACTTCTATCTCGTGGTGGCTGGCCCAACGCGAGGCTAACTGATGCCATCATGGCACATGGGTACCATAACCACCCCGAACTTCCTCCTGGAATCAAGAGAATAATTTCTCAGATGGTCGTCCGAGGTTTGCGGAAGGTTCTGGTCTTCCGGGCGAATGAATTGTCGAATGGGGGACGCTGAGAAGCATCGTCATCCTGGTGATCGCAGAGGAAGAAGGATGCCAGCCGCCAAATATCCAAACTCACAAACACCATGATGGGAACTTAGGGGACTCAGGTATGACGATTGATGTCCCTTGGCAGATGCTCAACTTGTCGACATGACTATCATCATTTCCCTTCTCTTCACGATACGATGCATTCATAAGAACTCGCAAAGTTAGTACGCCCGAGACGGCCGACGCATACGAGGGGTTACTCGGGTAAGATACCTCCGTCGGGGTGATGGCATCCTATCCACAGTTTCCCAAAGCTGCGACGCGAATCCAGGCCCAAGCATCGGCGTCCTCGGTACCTAATAAATCCCCCGACAATCGCACGATGGTGAAAAGTGTGAAAAATTGCTCTTTGATCTGGCGCTGGGATATCATAAGGAGGTCGTTCGGTGTCTTTCCATCCGAGTCTTCCATCATTTCCGATAGCAGCAACCTCCTTTTCAAATGAGCACCTCTCTAGCCTCACCACTAGACCGTAGATGTGGAAGATCGAACCATGATATTTACGGAATATCACATCCAGTGGTTTTGCTCCCGGGCGGCTGCAATGGACTACATGAGGGTACCAAGTACGAAGCCGGTGGTCATCCCGGACGGTATTTATGTCGTGTCGTGTGAAGTGTCACTTAGGCGTTGCCTGTCCCACGTCTCATCGTTGCCCACGCCGAATGCGTTACACATATATCGACTAACTCGCCCCTGGCCCGTCAAGTTCATGATGGATCCGGAGCTGTTGTACGGTCTCGGATTTATCTGATGAATAGGGTACCCGCAGAAAGACAATCCGCCAAAGGTGCGTCGTATCAACCCTGGAGATTGTTGCTAAAATTATGATTAGCAACCCACCTGAGTACCCGAACACAGTCGTATAGACCCTAATTGATTGGCTAACATATGGTAACGTTACCATTTACCGTCTGACGGGAGGTATGGTAACGACTCCACCATTTGGCTGGTTTAGTCTCCGTTCTATTTCTGCCTATCCGGGGAAACTCTTTGCTTGTGGAGGCCTGGAGATGATTTGGGTTATCGATCAGATCAGTGCTAAGCATCACGAGGGATATCGACAATATTGTGAGTAATTATACAGGAATTCGAGGTTTATATCCTACCTGAATAGTATCCCAACTTTCGCGCCTAAGCACATCGGTATGGATAGATGCCGGAGCGGATCTAGGAAAACCTCATCACCTGTACCGTATCTAACCAGCGATTCCCCTCTGCACTGCTGGTCGCTGATGGGCTTTGGATGGCTGGCTGCTGTGATAGTTCGGTTATGAAGAACGGTGCCTTGTCAAACCGCTCAACTATCTCTGTACTGGCCAATGGGCCTTATTGAACCATGGCAAGACCGAAGGCACCAGCAGCTTTGGCCATCTACTCATGGGCCGCATCACGATCAAGGAAGCGAGTCTCTGGTTATCTGACCACGGGACTTGCAGCTGTCGTGCGACCAAGTCGAGTGGACGTGACTGTTGGCGTTTGACAAAGCTAGAGTATGTAACGGCTTCTCATGTCATCTGAGGTCTGGCGAAGAAAAGTCTATTTGTTTGGCAAGTGAGGCCATGGGATACCGTTCCAGCAGTCGAGGAGACGAGCTATCAATTTGAAACTGCTCGCCTCAAGCGTTGGTGTTCTGAAACGCAGGTGACGGCGGGGTTTGTGCGCCGGAGGGCGTGATGAGCGCAGGAAGCAAGGCGGGGTGTGGTACGGATGGAAGAACGGCACTAGCAGAGAAGCGTCCCATTATGTAGCTTCAGGTTTAGAGGATGGTACGAGCAGTAATTCAAAAATATGTCAGATCACTTGCGGTGAGCAAGGCAGAAGTAGGCATCCGATTGATCAACGATGGGGTCTGCGTGCCACGATGCAGTACTGTGATATCCTTCTGAATTTTGTGAACGAGGGGAATATGAACCGGGGGGTTGATTTGTTTCCAACCCGCTATTCGCTGGAGTAAGGGTTTGTTGAGGATCAAACATCTTGGATGTTACATTTATGTCCTAATAACAAAGGCACAAAATGCAAATGGCGTAGAGAGAGACAGCAATTAACGTGATAATCTCATAGTTAACTAAAGATATCCAGGAGATTGGAGACGCTAGAATTAGAGCCCACACCCTAGTTTCTAACGACTGTGGAGTGTGGAGTGTGGAGAATTGGATTGAATGTTGGCAGCTCTCCCGCCCAAAGACAGAAAAATGAGAGCCGGTTTCATAGTTTCAAGCCGCGAAACGACCAATTTGGGTGCCCCCCCGCGGCCTTCACTCTTTGGAACCTGGGGCCTGGACCCTTGGGGCTTGGACCCTTGGATCCTCCCCATAAATCCACTCTATCACCGTAAATACGCCGCAAATAAGGCTTTAGTTAATGGCACTTAGAATTAACGACTCCAACCCCGCACCAGACTGTTCTTTGATCTTTCAGTTATTACCTACCTTAGCGGTTGGATGGTATTACCGCTTTACCAGTATTAGCAGAAGGGGATGATGGGGGATTGGGGAAGTGGAGTGTTTAGTGGACCGCCGTAACAACGAAGCCCAAATCCACCACCAACCATCGGATCTGATGTATCATCTTGAATTCGGCATTTCTTGATCTCTTGTGTTTCGCGAATCATCCCATCAGATCTCGCTCACGCCTTACCCAGTTCCTTTTCCTTTCTTTCCTTTCACACGCTCACCAGCTATTTCTCTTCTCCTACAACCAACTTCTCCACAGTGCCAGTCACCTTGAATATTCGCCTGGCGTGCCCTTCGTCACCTTCGACCTTGGTTCCTCCTCCCCCATCTTCCCATTCCACCACTTTCCCCGTCCTCCCCTCCCTTGCGTCGCGATAATTTGGATGGAATCCAAATCCTCCCTGCGGATGCGTTCCCCAACGGACGCGGTCCATCCAGCTATCCTTTTGTGATCCATGTAGAATACGGTGCCCATTGAATGCGCGCGCCTTTGATCCTCGTCCTCATTGCGCCAAAAAAATACTCGCGCGGCCTTTTCCAAGGGATCAGCTCAACAGCCTGCGTTTCCGCTCAAAAACCTGCTCCTCGCCCACTGCCATTCCGCCATCGCATCTGCAACCCTTCTTCCCACTCTCGGATCCTCCGAATACATACCTCTCCTCTTGTTTTTGTATATTGCGCCCCGTACGGAGTAAGACGAGCGCTCTTAGCTGGCCTATATTGCCCCGCCAAACATACCGGTCGAATCTCCTGCCCTTTATTTTTTCCCCACGGAGAATCCAGCCTAGACGGGTGGCTTGACGATCGCCGAGTCGGGCCAAACCTGCGTTTGCCTTCCGCTTCAGCCCTGTCGATTCGCGGACGCGGTGACGCCTGGGAGGGAATTTCCAACCTTCCTAAAATTCAGCTTTCCCGTTGGGTAATCCCATCCCATTGCGGGTAGCGACTGACTTATAGTCCGATTGCTACTCTTCTCCTGCCTTGCTCCCTTCACTTTCTACTCTTTGCACCCAAATCCCGCGATTAATCCATTCATCCAGGCCAGGAAGTCTGGCATCAAGTATCCATAATGGTGTCTAGACGACCGAATGGGAGACGGATTCCTGCACTGCCCAACAGCCAAGTAAGTTTGCTTCTCGACTTTTTCCATATTTTGACATGTTTGTTGGTTTCCCCTTCGGAGAACCCTGGCTAACCTCGAATTCAGCCTAGAAATGCCACCCATCCTAATTATGACTCCCCTTTAGATGACGAGCACTTTGATGAGGACTTTGAGGCTACCACCGCTTCAAGCGTCAGCACGCCAGGCGACAGTACCATCCTCCCGCCTATGAATCCCTTTTTGGAAAGTACCATCTGGGCTACCACCGCCTCCGACGGTCTTAGCAATGGGATCGTCTCTACTGTACGAGATGCTTCCAGGAGTCGAGGTATGGCGATCATTAGAGCTTCCTCAGACCCCAACGCGCTGATGATGCTCACAGAGCGACCGAGTCACCTTGGATCTTTAGCGGATACGAGTACCGCACGAAGTGGACAGTCGACTTCATTGTTCCCTTCGCCTGACGCTGCGGGTTGGAATGGTCAACTCTCGCAGTGGCCATCCGCTCCCATGCAATCCTCTCTTTATCCGCGAAGCAATGGCGTGTCGCCATCCAGACAACGAAGCTCGCAGGCCACACCTCACTCACAGTCGGCTTTTGAGGGTGCCGCTCAGTCGTTCACGTCGTACCGCACACCTCTTCCGCAACAGTCTGGTATGAACCCACTCGCTCCGCTATTGGACTCCAACACCAGACTGTTGCGCAACGGCGACGCGACTCCAGGGGGTTCCATCACCGCTCTTCCCGCGGCCGGCAACGACCCGAACCACACACCGCCTACCACCAACCCGTGGGTCGAGGCAGGTGAGTTTAACTATCAACCACCCGACGATCGACGCAGCGTGACAAACCCCGACCACTTCGGCACGCACAGCGCGGCGGGATCACGAAATGGGAGTTTACCGCCATCGAGACATGGTGCAGATTCCGGTGGATTTTCTAAGCAAGCGGACGATTTCAGCCGATTCCCCCCTGCGTCGAGCCAGCAGTCTTCGGTCCGTCAGTCATCAGCGATATCCGGGCAGGCATATGGTCGTCGATACAACGGCTCTCCCAATTTTTTAGAGAATGAGGTGGCGATGCTTAACCGATTGAGAATCGAGGGCGGGATCGATCGTTCCAGTAGCTTGCATAAACCGGCGCTAAGCGTCAACGGCGCCCGACCCGGATCCACGGCACAAGGACCCGAACCCCACGATCTTCGATATGCTCGCGCCAGTCTTCCAGATATCTTGCAACCCTTCAACGACGGTTCATTCAATGCGGCGGGTTCATTTACGCCGGAGGGGCAGCCTGCATCCCTGGCCCAATTCAATAATCACCACGATCACCTCTCCAATCTGCGGAATCCCTATCGCAACGGTGCGGCGGGAAATAGGGGGGCCTGGACTCCCAATGGTGACGCCCTTCGCAATGGCACTTATTGTTCGACCGGCTCCACCCCTCCAACGCACGACCAGCCTCATCACCGCCACGATCTGACGAATCTTCCGTCGACCGGTCCCTCGGGGCATCAGCACCGCTCTCTTTCCTATGGCAACTCCTCTCTGCTGGAACGAAAACTCCGTGGTTTGGAGCTCGATCAATCCCGTGTTGCCGCTTCGCCCCCGTCGAAGATCTCATCATCTACAGCCTATGCAAATTACCTTCAAAAAAATGCACAGAATTCGTATCATCAGCAAATGTCCCAAGGGCAGCGGATTGGTGGATCGCCGCACCTCAATGGATATGCCAGCACGCAGTATAGCGTGCCTCTTTCCATGCAATCCAATGCCGGGACCGGATCATCAATGTCAATGCAGCACTTGAACGGAATGCAGAATATGAATGGAATGATGCACTTGATGCCGGTGGAGATCCCGAAAGGACCGCGGGAGCAAGAGGGATCCGTGGGCTTGCGAAGCGCGCTTCTAGAGGAATTCATCAACACTTGGAAATTTCGGAAATGGGAATTGAAGGTATGCTATTCAACAGCATAGAACGTCTGAAGGATCCCACTTTTCGGGGTGGACGAACTTGAATGACCTTCGCGCTATCAACCCAACCAGTGCAAGGGCACGAAAGTTCGTCCATGCCGGACTAACATCATGCTCAGGACATGCGCCACCACGTCGTTGAATTTTCCGGGCACCAGCTTGCATCACGACAGATCCAGGACAAGCTCGGGTCGTCCAACAGCGAGGAGAAAAGCCGATTCTTCGAAGAGCTCCTGCCGAACGCGACGCAGCTGATGGCCGACGTCTTCGGCAACTACGTGATCCAGAAACTCTTCGAGCATTGTGATCAGAACCAGAAGAAGCTCCTCGCCATGGAGATGAAGACCCATGTGGTGAGCCTCAGTGTGCAGATGTACGGCTGCCGAGTCGTGCAGAAAGTAAGTGGTGCTTTCAGTCCGACCTTCGACCCCCTTGCTAAACATCGTGATCAGGCCCTCGAGCATATCCTCGTCGATCAACAAGCAGAGCTCATCAAAGAACTCGACGGCCACGTCCTCCGTTGCGTCAAGGACCAAAACGGCAACCACGTCGTCCAGAAAGCCATTGAGCGCATCCCGTCCGAACACATCCAATTCATCGCTGACGCCTTCACCGGCCAAGTCGGCCAGCTCGCCAAGCACTCCTACGGCTGCCGCGTTATCCAACGCATGCTTGAGCGCTGCGACGACCGCACAAAGCGCACCCTCCTAAACGAGCTGCACGGCGAAGGGGACCGGCTCATCGCGGACCAGTACGGGAACTACGTCACGCAGCATGCGATCGAGCACGGCTCTCCCGAGGACCGCACGAAGATAATCACCCACGTCAAGACGAGGATTCTGATGTTCTCCCGACACAAGTTCGCGTCCAACGTCGTGGAGAAGTGCCTCGTGCACGGCACCTCGGCGCAGCGCCACGAGATGATGCTGCGGATCCTCGAGCAGTGCCCGCGCAACCCCGGGGTGGCCAGCAACGAGGCGCTCTTCCAGCTCCTGAAGGACGCGTACGGGAACTACGTCGTGCAAAAGCTGCTGGACACCGTCGACGACGAGGACTACGAGCTGTTCGCCGCGCAGTGCATCCCCGAAATGCCGCGCGTCAAGGAGTTCGCCCAGGGCAAGCAGGTCCAGGCGCTCGACGAGAAGCTGCACCAGCGCGCCCTGTATCGCGCAATGCCGACCCTGACGCCCTCCGGCTCGGGGACCCCGCCGCTGGAGGACGACACGCAGAGCCCCGATGGCGTCTCGAACCCGAGTCCCAGGGAGGACATGCATATAGCGCTATCCATGCGTCCGGAGTTGAATGGGAAGGCGTCCGCCGGGATTCAAGCACAGTTCTCCGTCCCTGATATCGGCGTCGAGCCGTTTCCTGAGCCAGACTCAGACCCGGACTCGTCATAACTGGTTGAGCTGGGTTGAACCACCTCTTCTATTCATTCCATCCCATCAATCGTTTGTAATTCAAGAACCCCCGGTCACTACTGTCAGTGAGCCGGTCCCGTCACCCCTTCGATTCGCACTGTAATCCTCTTTTCAATGTTTTAATCCCCGTTCAAATCAATCTTTCCGGT
Organism: Eremomyces bilateralis CBS 781.70; assembly: GCF_010015585.1. Taxonomy (NCBI): domain Eukaryota; kingdom Fungi; phylum Ascomycota; class Dothideomycetes; order Eremomycetales; family Eremomycetaceae; genus Eremomyces; species Eremomyces bilateralis. The sequence goes on from NW_022985081.1 coordinate 151,785, forward strand.
GTATTTTTGCCTTTCCCTTCTCTTTATTTCACTCCCTTCCAACGGCGTCGAAAAACGGCAGAAAAAGGAAAAACAGGGGGAGCACGGGATGATCGCCTGGTCACGACTCACGATTCTCCCGTCTAACATCACTCTAGACTCGCGACCACGGTTGCGTGCACGGTAGCATATTTCGATTAGTGGGTGTACAATCGGTTCGGTCGGATTAGGTGGTTGCTTTCGTTTTTGGTGTCGCGTCTCTCTTTTTAATGCAGCTGGGGCTAATTGTTCATGAATGCCATTCCTTCTACCCTCGTTTCTTGCGTTTCGGCAGATTTAACTAATGGCTTCGCCGTATCTGCTTGGATAATTCGCCTCCACCTCATGTAATGCTCCTACCAGTTTCGTGGTTTTCGGTGTTGTTCCTCCATCCTGCCGTCGCTCCAGTCTCGGCAATCTGCAGACGGATCCGGACCGGTGCTGACAGTAGATGGTATGAATGGTCTGAAGGCGCCTGGTTGGCATGGAATATCAACAGATGGAAGGATAGGGTCCAGTCGGACACCGTTTCGCTTATATGGAGTGGTGCAACGGGCTCTACTTTCTGGGTTCGGTCGGTAAGGTACATGTTATGCGGACTGTTCATGTTAGTCGGATGCAGGTATTGATTGTATCGTAATTCTATCTCCGGGTATTCTCATGAGCCCCATGAATCAGGGAATAAATGGGTCGGACCCGGTGGGCGGGCATGGTTGGCGTATTTTGGGATCTCGCCGGGAAACGAAGATAAATGCATAGTAAATCAATGGCTAATCGAAATCCCTTACTCTTTGATCATGGCTTTTGCTATGGGAGTGATTCATTTCTAAGGCCTAGAGGCTTAATCTTACAATTCCATCTATACCATCATCCCTCATTCTCCTCGTCCTCCTTCCTCTGCCTCTCCTCCTCCCCCACAATCTCCTTCCACCGCTCCGCAAACTCCTTGAGCGCGTCACCCCCCCCGCGGCTGGCGTCCACGACGTCCCGGGGCAGTTTATGAGCGCTGTACTGCTGCGAACTGAAGTTGTACGCCTCCGGGTCATCACGGTGGACGAGACGGAGTTCGGGGAGATGAGGAAGCAGCGCGTCGGGATTGAGGAACTCGGAATCGGCGGGTTCGGCAGTGTCAGTCACGGCGCCGTTGGTAGCTTCGGGACGTGGTGGGGTGGAGGAGAGGTGCAGTCGGACAATTTCCAAGGGCGTGAGCTTCTCCTCATCATCCTTCGCATCTGAGTCAGGCGGAGACGGCCTCTTCGGCATCTCCGCCACCTCTGCATGCTCCTCCGTCAACAGCTCCTCCCAACTAAACAGCAGCGGATCCGTCCGCGGCGCCCACGGGTTGACGTCGATCAACCAGACGCGCTCGTGGGCCGGCGGGATGTACACGTCGAAGGCGTAGTCCGGATCGGGGAAGGCGTGCTGGAGCGTGCGCGTGAAGAACTCGAGGATGGTGGCGATCAGCTGCGGGCGGAGGGGGAAGAGGAAGTCGAAGTGATTGAGGTCGCGCTGAGAGATGCTGAGGAGGCGGCGGTTGCGGACGAAGCAACGGAATTCGAGGGACGGGTTGAAGTTGACGGATTTGCGGAGGACGAGATGGTAGGGGATTTCAGGGATGCTGTCCGGTTTTCTCGCCTCTTCATCGCCGGTTGCTTGGGCTTCTGATGTCTCAGCCGGACCGTCTGCTTCTTCCTCCCGATCCGTCTCCTCACAGTCATCAAACACATGCTCCAAATCGTGCGTCACGAAATCCGAGCTCTTCAGCAACAAATACACATCATTGGGCGTCCGACACTCCATGCTATTCGTCGCCGAGATCCACGTCGCATCCTTCGGCGCGCTCCAGTTCAGCTTCGGGTGCACCTTGCCGCCCAGCTCGGCGATGGTGGCTCTAATCGCCAGGTGCACCTCGCGCCACGCGGTGGACGGGTCGTCGTCCTCATCGTCATCGTCGGACGAGGAACCGCCTTGCTCGGCGGAGGAGAAGATTCCGCTGTCGTCGTCGGACCACTCGTGGCGGGGGGTGTCCTCGGAGGGGAGGATGATGCCATCAGCGCGGAGGTAGGAGAGGAAGGCGGGGGGGAGCGGGATGAGACGGGCTTTTGGGGTGACGGAGCGGTATCTGTATTATTAGTCTCGGTTTGACAATGAGTAGGCGTAATAGTTACTCACTTAGGATGCCATGAATGGTAGGAGCAGTTTATGATGTGAGATTTCGTCAGCAGAGGGAAGGTTGGTAATATGAGATTCTCCTCTTCTACCGAACTTCCCGGCTCATTTAAAATTTCAAGATTACTTGAAGCCATATCTGCAATCCAAAATCCGTCGAAAGATGTCCAAATCAATGGTGAAGAAATGTACGTCGTGAAAGTCTGGATGATGGTCGAGAATTCGAGATTATGACTCCATTCTCCACAGTGCAACCTTGATGGCGATCTCGGCCATGACTCGCGCATTTGCCCCACCTCCATTTCTAAAGCCAAACTTCACCACCATATCAATGACATTCACTCTGGAGTTTCCAACTAAAATCTCATGTTTAGATAAAACAATGACCCTCACCGCACCGTCGTAAACTGAACATATCCCCCCGACGCTAAAAACCTTCAACCCAACATGTCTGACAACGTCGGCCTCACCACGCCACGAGGCAGTGGCACCTCTGGCTACGTCCAGCGCAACCTCTCCCTCCTCCGACCGCGCGACCGTGTCGAACCGTACTCGAAAGAGCTACGACATCAGCAGCGCAAACCAGATCCGGAAATCCTGGAGCATGAGCGGAAACGACGGCTGGAAAACGAGGTGTATAAACTGCGCGATCGCTTGGAAGAAGAAGGGTAAGCAACCCACCTGGCGACCCGTTGCCACGCCCCTTACACAGAGCCCAACTGACTGTGTCCGTAGTGTTAATGACGATGACATCGACGACCAATGCGACGCGCTCCGCAAGAAGCTGCAACAAGACTTCGAGCGGACAAAATCGCGCCCCACGGACGCGAAGGGACTGAAGTCGCATCAGGTGCACGACCTAGCGAAGGCGAAGATCGAGGAGACGGAGAAGATGCGACGCGCGTTGGGGATCCGGGAGGATTACGAGGAGGGGAGCCATTGGGAGAAGTCGGAGCAGCGGATGCGGGATGCGGTGGAGGAGAAGGAGGGGGATCGGGATCGGGATCATTGATGATTCGAGGACAACAGGTCGAGTTAAGGTCGCAAAGTGGGGGTTAACTCCTGTTTCAGGGTTCGGGCTCGCCCTACGGCGCTTGGGAATCATGGCTTCTGTCAATGAGGTATTGGCGTCGCGCCAGAGATACGGACTCGAATAGAATTCCGACACGGCTACGTCCAGGTGTTGGGGAGGTTCAAAATGGATGATCATATCCAAATATTAATGAAAATCTAATATACACAAATACACATCTATCATCTCCGATCATTCCAGTCGTAACCCTCGTGAAGCCCATGGAGCAATGAGCATGCCACGATAACCATCCACGGCCACCATTGTACGGCCCGAAAGTTGGGATCCGAGCCACCGACACTTTTCCAAACTGTGAATTCCTCTCATTCGTGCCATTTCGTCTTATATGCTCCATTCGATAAGGTATTCCTTCCAGGCAACCACAACACGTGGCAGGCCTCCAGCAGGTGCTTGAACGAGAGCAGGTTCGTAGTACAACCACGCCTTGCTGCTAGAAGTTACGGTCCTGGTCTATATTTTATGCCGCCCGCAATCCGGCTGTTGCCAGATTAGTCAAACTTGCCACCAAGCGCGATAGCGATGTGTATCGGTGCAGGGTCGAAGGCGACTAAAAATGTCACTGCAGTGCTGGATTCGCCGCATACAGCATTCGCATATAAGATTGCAGGTCAAGTTGCTGGACAAGCCGGCGCCAGTGAAGCATGGGATACGCCGCGATGGCAAAATTGATCTGGTCCTTCGGATGCAGATGCCGGAGGATGTTGAGAAGGACCTCGTTCGGCAGCATCCCCTTCGCCAAGGGGTTCTCATTCCAGCCGTTCGGCACCCAAAAGTCCGGTTCGAATTTTCCCGTGTTTTTATGGATGCCGATCGCATGGAAGAGGCTGAGGGGCGGGACGATCTCGGAATGCTTGAGACGCATGAAATCATAGCATGCGAAGACCAGTGCCATGAATTCGTGGGGCTTGAGGTGGTCGATGACACATCGTCGCAATTCCGGAGGGAGGTCGAAGAATCGGAACGCGTTCTTGGATCTCCTAAATGGGCCCGGCCGTCTTAGTGCAAGGATATTGGAAAGGCTATCCGGAGCCATGATGGATTTTTCAGTCAACGTGCGGCTTGGTGGATTCAGATCGCGGTGACAGGATCGAATATGCCTTCTTAGCGACGAACCAGCTTAGGAGCCCGGTCACACAGATGTACACCCCAGTTGGTACCAGTGATGCCGGGAGGATATTCAAAAGGTAGGGGTCCAGAACTACGGCAGGTAAGCTTCATGCGACAAATAAGCAGCTGCCAGACTAACTGATATCCACAGGGACAGGATAAGGCTTAAGCATCAACTCGGTGTCAGGTGAAATGTATTCAGGAGAAGCCTGGATCCGCAAGAAGTGCTTGGACGTGTGTTTCAATTCGGGCACTGGCTCCTGGACGATGCAAGAGTAATCACGATTCTCCGAATACAACACCAGTGATTGGATAAGTTCTGGTACCTGGAGGACTTCGGAGATGGACAGTACGTCGACGTCAATTTTGGTCGGGTACTATTATACGTCAGGAAACGTCGAACGTGATAATCAGTCTTTCCTACTGTGGCAGGCCAGCAAACCCGCACTTCAAAGCGCTGGCCGATTCGCAGGTTCTCCAGGAGGTACCAGGAGGAATTATCCGGAGCGCTAAACGAAACTGGTAAACTGGCGGGCTCCTGGAGGTGATGGGGATGCAGACTGAGCACGTCCAGATCGTCGAGGGTTGGATGGATGTCCAGGATCGGAATGCTGGGCTGAGCGATGAAAACGACCTTCTCGACGTTGGCCTGGACAAGTAAAACAAAGAGTGTGAGAATGTGGAGAAAGAGAAGTGAGGGCATGATGTCGGTAGGCTTCAGTTCACCACAGTTTATATGATCATCACAACAACACCGTCAAGGGCTGATGAAGCTATCCGAGGGTGACTCTGTGGGTGACTCTGTGGGTGAATCCGTGGGGGGAGGTGATAGTAAAGGGCGAAGCACTGCATGAACCATTTACAACCCCAATTGCATAGATATCGTTACCGTCAAGATGGAGACAGTAGATTTAGGAACAACTTATCCTGATATATGGATTCTGATATATGGTCCCTGATAGTGTATTAGAGAGTGTACCAGTAGAGAGCCGTGAGAATGTAGAGTGAAGATGGGCAACTCCTATCGAGGGCAAGGCCGAAGATCAGCCACCGCCCTCGAACGCGCTTTCCTCAGTTGGCTGAGAGTGGAAGTGGAAATGGGGAGGATGGCCCGAGCTTCAAGTACTAGACCCCATCGGGTATGGGCGACAACACAATAAACATCCATCGCCATCTCTTCTCCTTATCCCACCGCCTGTTCACAGAATCTCTCTCCATCCGTCTTGAACCCTCTCTCAAGATTCATCCTTCTTGTATCCCCCTTCCTGTGAGCCATTTACCAGCTCACCATCGCTTTGCCATCCCTCATTCGTCTTCATTCCACTGGATCCCTCCGAATAACCACCCAACATGCGTGAAGTTATCAGCTTGAACGGTAGGGCCCCCACATACGCGCCATGTCCTCACAGAATATGCGAACGATGACTGACAATGTCCTTATATAGTTGGCCAGGCTGGTTGTCAGATTGCAAACTCCTGCTGGGAGGTATGCGTCCCCTATTCCTCCGTCCATGGACAGCTCGGGATTGGTCGGTTGCTGTCATACGAGAATCTTTACTAATCCAATTTCCTACAGCTGTACTGCCTTGAGCATGGCATTCAGGTACGCTTGTCTCCTCCGAACCACTCTCATTGTTACCATATGCTAATCATCTTTTCGTGTAGCCTGATGGATATCTGACCGAAGAACGTAAAGCTGCCGACGATGACCAGGGATTCAGCACCTTCTTTTCCGAAACCGGTATGTTGATATTGATGCTTGCTCGGCCAATATCATGCTGAAAAAGAACCAGGCCAGGGCAAGTACGTCCCCCGCACAATCTACTGCGATCTCGAGCCCAATGTCGTCGACGAAGTCCGCACCGGCCCGTACAAGAGCCTCTTCCACCCCGAGTACATGATCACCGGAAAGGAGGACGCCTCAAACAACTATGCTCGTGGCCATTACACCGTGGGCAAGGAGCTCATTGATCAGGTCTTGGACAAGGTCCGACGTGTCGCCGACAGCTGCTCCGGACTTCAAGGTTTCCTTGTGTTCCACTCCTTTGGCGGTGGTACGGGTTCCGGTTTCGGTGCCCTGTTGATGGAACGTCTGTCCGTGGACTATGGCAAGAAGAGCAAGCTTGAGTTCTGCGTGTATCCCGCACCCCAGAATGCGACCTCCGTCGTCGAGCCCTACAACTCGATCCTGACCACCCACACGACCCTCGAGCACTCCGACTGCAGCTTCATGGTCGATAATGAGGCCATCTACGACCTGTGCCGTCGCAGCTTGGGCATTGAGCGCCCCAACTTCGAGAACCTCAACCGTCTCATTGCTCAAGGTGAGATATTCTCTTGAAATTGTAATCGACAGGTCTAATCCGTATTCCAGTCGTCTCCTCGATCACTGCTTCCCTCCGCTTCGATGGCTCCCTGAACGTCGACTTGAACGAATTCCAGACCAACCTGGTCCCCTACCCCCGTATCCACTTCCCGCTCGTCGCCTACTCACCCATCGTCTCGGCTGCCAAGGCGTCTCACGAATCCAACAGCGTCCAGGAGATCACCTCGAATTGCTTCGAGCCGAACACCCAGATGGTCAAGTGCGATCCCCGCACCGGGAAGTACATGGCAACCTGCCTGCTGTACCGTGGCGATGTGGTGCCAAAGGATGTCCATGCCGCCGTGGCGACCCTCAAGACCAAGCGCACCATCCAGTTCGTCGACTGGTGCCCCACTGGCTTCAAGATCGGTATCTGCTTCCAGCCCCCGCAGACCGTTCCGAGCGGCGACCTTGCCAAGGTCAACCGTGCTGTGTAAGTCCCCTTGGAAATCCATGATGAGATGGGTTAGCTAACTTGCATAGCTGCATGCTTTCCAACACCACCGCCATCGCCGAGGCCTGGTCTGCGCTGTCCCACAAGTTCGACCTCATGTACTCCAAGCGCGCTTTCGTTCACTGGTACGTCGGCGAAGGTATGGAGGAAGGCGAGTTCTCCGAGGCCCGCGAGGATCTGGCTGCCCTCGAGAGGGACTACGAGGAGGTCGCGGCGGACAGCCTCGAGGATGATGAGGGCCTTGATGCTGAGTACTAGACGGCGAAACGTACAGGACCTATATCCCTGTTCAGGTCGGTTCTGATCGTTTTCGCACGCGGAAATCATTTCTCTGGTACTGGAATGCCTTGAAAGTCGAACTCTAGCGAATCACCCTTTACTCTTGCTTTGTTAAATAGGGAGATGGATTAGAACCGACATCGTTGGTGGCGAGTAATTCATATCTTAATGAGAGTCCAATTCTACACTACGGATGCCAATGCTTTGGATAAACTTCTCGTGATATGCACATTGGTTACATTCGATCCACCCAAAACGGCCCATACATCTAGTGCGACCGGCTTTTTACTGGTCTGCGATTTGTGCCTTAACCCAAGACTCGAGCCCTCCCTTCGCAATAATCTCCTGCACATTCGGCGGCATCGACCCCACCTTCACATCCCACTCCTCCCCGCCGGCCTCTTTCACCAGCACCCGACTCCTCCGCAAATCCCACGTCAGCATCCACCCTGTCCGCACCGTCCCCTTCTTCTCCGCGAACGCCGCCCGCAGCTTCTCCACCACCTTCGGACACTCCACGCCCAGCAACCCGTTGTTGATGCTGTTCCGCGCGAAGATGTTCCCAAAGCTCCCTGCGACCACCAGCGGGATTCCCTTGGCTAGGATGGCGGTGGCGGCCTGCTCGCGGCTGCTGCCACAGCCAAAGTTGAAGCCGGAGACGAGGACGTCGCCGGGGCGCGCGATCGAGGCGAAAGCGGTGTCGTAGTTGGACATGACGACTTCGGCCATTGTGTCTTTGGTGACGTTGTCTTGGTAGGTGTATTTGCCGGGGTAGATGCCGTCGGTGTTGATGTTGTCCGCGTCGCAGAGGACGATCTCGCCGGAGATCTTCTCGGGGAACCCGGGGAGGATCTCCGTCAGGTCATCGGCGGTCGGTTCGGCGGGGGGGTTGGAGGGAGTTTTGGCACCAGCTTCGGCAGTCGGCGAACCTTGCTCGGCTTGCTCGCTAGCGGTCTTGCTGTCCAGTCCCAGGTTCCCGGAGGACTCGACCTGCGCAATGAGGCTGTCCGCCTGGGACACGATACGTTCCAACGCCTCCGCGATGCTCTCGGTCTTGTGCGCCTCGGGGTGCCGCCCGTCGCCGAAGCCGCGGACCACTTCGGCCGCGCTGCCGCCTTCGAACCAGCCGGGGCCAGCGATGGTACCCTTGAGCGCGCTCGCGGCCACCACCTCGGGGCTCGCGAGGTACGCCTTCGCGTCGACGCTTCCCATGCGGCCCTTGAAGTTGCGGTTGCTGGCGCTGATGCCCACTTCACCGGGCTCGAGAAGACCGGTGCCAAGGCCGATGCAGGGTCCACAGCCGGATGGGAGCTCCATGGCGCCGGCGGACGTCAAGATATCCCAGTCGCCGGACTCGACGGCGGCGGCTTGCTCGGCGACGGAGGCGGCAGAGATGTACATGGCGACGTGGGGAGCGATCTTGGGGATCGTCCCTTCCGGCGAGGACTCGGCGGCGGTGCGGAACACACGGGCAGCGGCGGCGATGTCGGAGCGGCGGGAGTTGGTGCACGATACAAGGTAGGCCTTGTTGATCTTGATGTCCTGGCTTTCGAGCTCCGGGAGCGCGGTGGCCACTTTGACAGAGTTGGGGCCGGAGACGTACGGCGAGAGGGTGGACAGGTCGAGGTAGAGGTACTTCCCGTATTTGGCAGTTGGATCGGCAACCAGCGGGTCCTCGAAGAGGTCGTTTAATCGTTCGTGGTTGAAGCGCAGTTGCGTTGGGCTCGCGGTGGGGACCGATGTACCGTAGATAGCGGCTTCGGTGGCTTGCGCTCGCAGCCATCCTTGCAGCAGCGAATCGATCGGGAAGAGCCCTGACAGTGCGCCCCATTCGGTGGTCATGTTGGCGATGGTGAGCCGGTCATCGATTCCGAGGCTTCGCATCGTCTCTTCCGCGCCGGTGAATTCGATCGCATGGTTCAAGACTTCGTCGTTGTTGAACAGACCACAGAGCGCAACAATGACGTCCTTACCGGTTACACCGGTTGGCAGGATTCCCGTAAAGGTCACTTTCGCAATCGGTGGGATTTGCCACCATGTCCGTCCCGTCGCCCATATGCTGGCCGCGTCGGTCCTCACGACCGGCGTCCCCAAGCACCCAACTCCACCATACATGTTGCTATGGCTGTCCGAAGCGACAACCAATGTTCCCGGCCAAGCATAACCCTCTTCCACCATCACTTGATGTCCAATGCCGTGGCCTGCCGGGTAGAAATCGACCCCTTGCGTCTTCGCGAACTCCTCGATCTGCCGATACTTCTTGAGGTTCGACTCGCTCTTGTTCTGCACGTCATGGTCGAGCGTCATCACCGTCTGCCGGTTATTATGGATCTTCGACGCGCCGATGGACATGAACTTCGTCGCGACGGGCCATGAGTTGTCGTGCGTCATGCAGTGGTGTGGGGAGAGCGTGACATAGTCGCCGGACAGGACGCGCTTCCCTTCCGGGAGGCCGAGGGAAAACTTTTGCACAATCTTCTCGGTCAAGGTTTGCGGGGTTTGCGTGGCAGTCTTGGTTGCGGAGAGGAACGAGGCTGCAATGGGATCCTCCAGTTGCGATTGGAATGCCCGGACATCTTGTCGCTGTGGCCGGGACGTTGAGAATAGGTGCCTCTGTAGTATGGACGGGTTCGAACGATGTGTGACTCGGTAGAAAGCAAGTCTTGATGCCCGCGACCACTATAATACAGGTCTCATTAGCTCTAGACAATAGCAGATGTGACGATGTGGAAGTACCAGTTGTCGCTGTATGGGCCGGCCAGTTGCCGTCAGCACTCGGTACAATTGCACCATTTTCAGCTCGCAGTGACCTAACAACAGGCCAATTCAGGGTGAAGTCACTCCTGAATCTACAATGGGTAGAGCAAAATATGAATGGCGAAGTCATAGCAACCGGGAACAAAACTTTCCAGTGATTCCCGAGGGCATCTCAAGCAGTTCAGCCAATCAGAGTTCAGCTGATTCAACAACGCCATCATGAGATTCAGTTGAGTGATTTTCTAGCTTCATTTGATATGCGTTTAAATAATACTGGTACTTCGTTCGAGATGCTCTTATGGATCGAAAACATTTATACACGCCCCTTGAACCCAATTCACATAAGAAATATGGTGGGAGCACCAGTTCCAGGCCTCATCCATCAGGGTAAGATTCCGGAGTAATAGGCTGAGTGTCGTTTCTGAACATTGAGCTATCATTTCCATATCTCCTGATTAATACGGCACCTATCTAGAACGCCATGATATGCAGTTGGGTATCTATTGGTATTGAAAACATTGGCAATTGTCCAATTCCCTTCTCGTGAATACAAATATTCCGACGCCTAAGTAGGACTGTTGAGTGGCCAACGACAATGCCGAGGCTTCGAACCTGGGTGCAGGATTAGGAATCAAGCCATCTTGAACGAGACCGGGAACGGGGGAGTGGAAGTGCGCAGATCAACACCTGTGAACCATCTAGGAAGAAGGATACGGAATCGAAATACTTCACATGAGAGGTTCGGTAGCGAGGTGTTCTAAGATGGAGGCCTCCCAAATCACACCGCTCATGCCTTGTCTTAATCGTCGTCATCGTCATCATCAAACAACGGGTCAACAGCCCCAAACAGCATTTTCCAAACGTTCCCATCCGGATATGGCTCGAAGTCGACATAATCCCTTCGAAGGCGTCAGCATTTTTAGCAAACCCATGGAGCGTTGTAGCTTACTGTTCTACCCCCCGATTCTTATAGTGCCAATTGAGACGGTCAAGACGCTTCAGTCGATCCGTCCCTCGAGAGCTGTCTCCAAACTGAATAAACTGGAGACCAAAGAACCCTTTTTGTTTCCTGAGGGCAGAGACGAACTCAACAATTGGTGGTTCCGGGTTGTACTTCTCCGGCCAATCGCCGTCCGTGAAGACGTATATTGTCCTAGGCCTTACGGAGTCTTCGTTGTGGGCATCCACCGCGGTCCTTAGCTTTTTAAGGAACTCGTTCAGGATCTGACCTAAGCGATGCCGGATATCGCTAGGATAATGACCCTTCTTTGGCTCTTTGGCCCGCACGGCGCTCAAAAGACTGGTAGAATGCCGTTTATGGATGACATCTAATGTCGATGTAAAGCATAGATCCAGTCCATCAGGGTCATACGGTTTTACAATGTATCCTAACACATCCAGGCATTTTTCGACGTCTTGCCAATGCGGCTTCATCGATGATGAGGTGTCGATCAGGAAAACCTTCCGACTCTGTTAGATGGAAAAGGAATGGCTCGAAAACGGATGACTTACATGATCACGCTTCTCCAATTTACTTTCGAAAGTTTGCAGGTGGGGAAGAACCTCTTTGGCTTGCGATAGCTTCATTAACCGCACCTTTTGCTTCTTCCGCCACTTCCGAGCCTCCTTGACGGGAAGAAAGGGGGGTTTGTGATCGAAATTTGTGCCAGAAGGTTCTTTCGAGTTGCGTTTTGAGCGCCCTCCTACGGACGATTTCTCCTCCGATGGTTCATCCCCTTCTGGGGGAAGTTGGAACGGGGCCCTGGTATCGCGGCCGGTTGGCCGTCTAGAAGGAGCAACAGCGGCATCTGTAGCAAACAGATTCAGTTTCGGCCGTCGGTTTCTTTGGCTATCGATATTGGATGTGGCCATGTTACGACCCCGCCAGCCCAGTTTAGGCCCAAATTGCAATTGATTTCCTTCACTCTGCCCATTTCCATCTAGGTGCAGTCCTTGCATCTGGGTATCCGGGTAGACTTGGGAATATCGTTCTCTTGTTGGCGATGTTTTTAAGATCGGTGACGTTGCAGAAAATCCGGAGACCCTGCGAGTATAGACCCCATCCGGCGACAATGGAGGTCGATCCATCTCGATTCCATCTCGCGTCCTGTAGATGGAATCATGGTTCTCGTCCTTCATCCGTGAGCCAGGCTTGTATTGGCTGCCTCCGTTGCTGGCTCCATTGTCATGGCTATCTGGAAGTAAATCCCGATCATCTAAGACCGCAGCTTGACGTGTCGGAGTGTGTGGACTGACAGGCAGAGATGACCAAGGCGTCGTCCGTGACCGGGGGGAAGTAGAAAATGGGCTGTCTCTGTGAGAGCCACGACCATCCTCTAGGATACGGCTGAACGCATTCCAAAGAATAGCTGCACTTTGACGTCGCTCCGATGGAAGTAACATATCTTCTACCACTTCCAATGCGTCTAGAGTAATCTTGTCGGAGCGTCTGATTTCCTGGCCAAGATCCAGGTGGGTTTTCCGCACGATGTCTAAAACCCCTTTCCCGTCATGAAAACAATCAGATTCTTCAATATGGCATTTCGAGGTCTGTTCTTTGCGGAGTGCGGTGTATTCTCGGAGCCCATTTGGACCTCGAACCACCCAAACGGCGGCTTCACTGAAGATGCAGCCTAGAGACCAGATATCGGTGCTTTTACTCACCTCCAAAGGTTGAGCATAAGCAACTTGGTCTGGATTATAGCATTCGGGGGGGCCGTATGTACGTGTGACGGTGCCGCTATATCCCACGACATCATCCTCGTCCCGTTGAATACGGCTGAGACCTAGGTCGGCCAGCTTGAAAAGGAGTTTTCCATCTCGCTTGCACACCAGGATGTTCTCTGGCTTAACATCCTGATGGTGTATACAGTGGGTCGTTTTGTCCTTGAACTCTAGACAATGGAGAACACGAAGCGCGCGAGTCAGGGGAAGCAATGCTTCCCAAAACTGGAAAATTTCATGTTCTTTAGATAGACTCGCATGCTCTTCGAAATAGTTTTTGAGTGTGCCTCCGTTGGCGTATTCCAGGATAAGATGGTAGGTAGGACCGTGAACGAAAGCGCCATAAAATCCGATGATAAGTTCTTCCCGATATGCATTCGAGCATCGAATATTTATAAATGCGTCGACCTCGACAGAGAACCTTTCGGATGGCGTGTTAAAAGACTTCAGGACGAATTGATTGTCCTCAGTGCTGGACTATACCTCCTGTAAGCAATTATATTTTCCAACACTGGAACCGCTTCATACCACTTACTGGAAGGAGATTGTACTCAGGATGAATCGTAATTTGATGGGTTCTTGAACTGCCATGTTGCTGTCCAATCGGTTTGGCGTCGATAATGGGGAAAATCCGGTTGCTTTCGTACTTTCGACTGCTCCAGTATTCGATCTTTGGTGGGCAAAAGTGCCACTGTGATTCGACGAACTTTTTGAAGTCAAGATTCAACGGCCAATGTGCCGGTTTTGTTTGGAACGGAAGATGGCTATCCGATAAGCTTTCATAAACACAGAAGTGTTCGATATAGGTCCCGTTATTATTATACAGCAGGATAGCGAAGCATTTCAAGTAACTTCGTTTGATTGCTCGTGTCTGTAGGTCCAAAGGCCTTCTGGTAGGGAATAGTTCGTGGCCGATCGCGACCAATCGCCGCTCGTCGAAATGCTTCGAAAGGGTGCTTTCTGGAACCCACCAACTGTTCACATCTTCCAAGCCAGACTCGTGACCTACTACGCCATTTACGCGCTCATCATTCACGACGTCGTGGAATTCGGTAACAGCGCGTTCATAGCGGGTGTGTGGGTCGCTATTTGAGCCTTGGGCCATTATGGTGAGCTGCGAATGTGCGTCGGCGGCGTGTTTCATAGGCTAAGAGCACCAATACAAGGAGTTGTCCCGCTCTCTCAGTATAGTTTGATGTTCAACGGTTGAGTAACGTGTATTATGGTTCGAGTTGGTAAAAAGACTGTATTGAACCGCATGCAAACAGAAAAATAGCGACTAGAACCGAAGATATAAACTCAAGGATGAACGAACCAGCAACAAGGCGGCGATACAACGGCGGCTAAAACATCTTATAAGTCTCGGCGGGGACCAGAGGCCGCATTCTGTTTTCACTGAAGCCGCCTCGACTCCTCTGAAAGGGTTGGGAGGGTGGAAGAAGCAGTCTTCAGCCAACTGCAAGCATGCGAACCACCTCGTCCGCATTATTGTCAACGCAACTACACACTGCGCCCAGCTGCAACCCCCATGACCATCGAGGCTTTCGGATCTCACTATGATTGGTGGTCTTGGGAGTGGGATGGATGAGTGGATGACCAAGCAAGGATGGAAGGCTGCTGGGCTGGGGATTTGGGACAGTGGCATGCAGGTTAAAGACGACGAACCAGAAGAGCGTCAGGTAATAAATAAGGCACCTTAAGGTTGGGTGGGAGAATAACAATAGATGTCCCCTGAAAAGTCTATCACGTGTTCTTGTTTTCTTGTCTTATCTCAAGCTAGTTAGTATCATACACCTTAAGTCAGATGTTCAAATGCAGTGCTCTAATTATGGTAAACTATTCTAAAAATTTATAACTAAGAGATTTTAAAAGTTCCAATCCAAGCATTGTAGCTTCCTAACCAAAGACTCGATATCGTGTTCGTGACCTGACTACATAGTACGGTACACATGTACTAGTTAACTAACTACATTAACTTAAGTTAGTGTACCTAATTACAGGTAACTACCTATACATAGTATGCTCGGACTGTGGTCAAATGATGGTGCCTACGAAGACCACATTGGTGAACAAAGGTGATCAATAGAGCTCCCAAGTGGTTCGTTTTATCGGTCGCACCAACCACTGATGAAATCCAGAAGAGGCGAAAAGGCGGGTGAGGGACTCTCGACAATCGTTTGAGCCTAGCTTTCGTGATCCTGTACTCCGATCGATATCAGCTGTTGAACAATCGGCCGTCCACTATGGTATAGTTGCATGAGCAGGTCCGCCCGATTCCCACGACGGAGACATAACATGCTATATGCACTTGAAAATAACGACAAGAGTTTTAAATTGTAGAACACAGGAACTCCCAGGTTAGAAAGCGAACCAAGTCATATTCCACAAACTTCCTTACAAGACGCGACGACAGTCAGGCCGTTATTTTTCAATATTCCAAAACCTACAATGACGCTCCGTCTAATTTGTCATCGGTACCAGACCGATCTATTTGTTTCCTTTCGCTCAATTTGTTGAGGCGACGTGAGTATTGCCATGCTCCGAATAGTGTAACTGCAGTGACAGGGAGAGCGAGCTCCAAATATAGGCATAGCGCTGGGCTCGAATACGATCTCCTTTCGACTCCTGATTCCGAGGTGGGAAATCGTATGATATCCGTACTCATCAGCGTCTGGGGTTGTTAGATTGCCATTCGCTCCGAAAATATTGAGAGCACTCACTGATATGAAAGTCCCTGGTAAGAAGAACAATGTGACGATCGTAATGATCCTCATGTGGACCGTTTCCGTACGCGTTTCCTCTGCAACGCGTTGCATGTCTTCGGTAATCCTGTGCATTTGACCTGCAGTCTCTTGCTGCTTAGACACAAGTTGCATGTTCATGTTTGTACTCCGTTGCTCTAGAGTGGCATGAAACTGTAACACATTCAGTATAAACCAAAAGGGCCGGGCTGAGGCTCATACCAATTGCTTGCGACCCTCCACAAGCCTCTGCAGGGCTTTTATCCTCCAGATATGCCTATCAGCGTTGTGTGTGATGCCGTCCAGAAATTGTTGGAACTGAATCAGCGCCTTCTTCTCGGTAAGAATCTGCTCTGGAACATCCCCACTCGCGAAGAAAGTTGTGTAATGCTCTTTCAGATCTAAAATTACCCGTTTGTTTGCATCGAGTACCAATTCAGCTGAGATAACTGTCTCTTCGATATGCTGTAGTCTTTGGAGGCCATTGAAAGTGATATCATCCTGGGATATGGTCACTCTTGGCTTCTCGTTGGGATCTTCAGTAGAGTTTGCCAATGCGGCCGGCATAGCGTTCTCTACATCTTCAGGTACCATCCCTAGACTGGAAGTGACAGCCCTTCTGAGTTTCATGATCAAGTTGTTTGATCTCGCTGCTGGCATCGTAGCAGATCGTTCCAAAAACGGCTTCGAGTCATGGTTTGGCACATCGATGGTTGCAAACTTTACTTTCCCGGTCATGTTCTCAACCTTTTCCTCGAGGGAATTGAGATACCATCTCCACTGCTCATCAGACCATTCGCACAGTATCTTGTGGGTCTCCAACGCGGACCTGAACGCATCCCTAGCGTCATCGAATGCCCGCAAATATTGCTTCTTAACATCTTTTGCGGCTCTTTCAAAGCGATTCTTCAGACGATCATTGCCTTTCACTATAATCCAGACAGTCCTTCCTGTACTCGTGTCAAATGAGTGGTAAATGCCTGCTTGCCGTATTGACCAGTTGGAGTGAGGTGAGCTCGATAGTGATGGTGGCTCAACAGACTTCAGGTTATAGCACAGTTGAAAGCCGTAGCCCGAACGGCCAATCTTAGGTATACGGAGTCGGCGAGATTCCTCAGTGAAATGGTATTCCTGGCAGAACCCGCTGAAGTAAAAGTCTTTCGGTCGCTCTTGCTTGCCAAAAGGGAATAAGTAATTTAAGAAATCGATTTTCACTTGATGATAGCTGAGAAACATCTTCATCATTCCAGATGTGATTTTCAACTTATCCCTAGAGGTTGGGGCCATCACAAATCTAGGTTTTACGTTAGACTTCCGTGGGATTGCATGGCTGAATACACTTACAGGAATCTACACATCGGATCCTCAGATCGATGGCCATTTTGATCAATGCGGCGCAGCTCTCGCCGTAATTGATCTGTATCTTTGACAGTGATGGATTCAAATTCTAAGGAGGTTATAGAGCTGATAGATACAGATGTTAAGGGGTAAGGGACACAGGGAAGAAGGAAGCCGAAACCTTACCGTCGTCTGGTGCGAGCAACTGCAGAATGTGAGCCGCAGCATGTGTTCGTTCGAATAACCTTTCCTCATTTTCCTTGAGTTTATCTTCCAGAACTTTCAAATGGTGGTCAAATATCCGCCCAGACCGCATGTTGCGGGGATAAGTGGCTGCTTCCACCAGCAATATCTCGAGCTCGTCCATGGTCGATTCCGGACGAGACATAGACTGGAGAATTCACAAGTTGAATACCTCTTGACGGACAAAATCTAGGCCTGGGAGGAAGAGGGAAGGCGTGATAAAGGAATAAGACAAGAAAGGCTATGCCGTGTAAGTAGGAGAAATGGCAGCGGGCTGTGCCCTCCATAATGCACGAGTCTCCAGATGCCGGTGTGATTCTTACTGCGACTTGAGCCCAGGGCTTTCAGGCGTCTAATCAGACCTTAGAATTGCCTCAAATGGGATAAGCCTTACGGTGCTTCTTCTCGGCCCATAATATGGCAGAAGTCATTCTTGAGGCTGATTGACCGACTTACCTGAAGTGTTTTTGCCCTACTCCCCTTCAGTAGGAGGGCGGTACAGGTTGCTTCTTCGCTTCCAGACTGTCTCTTTGGTCCTGTAGACAGTAAATATTGTGCTAGAACATTAAAGGCATGAGACTGAGACATATCACGCAACGGACCTACTTTAGTCAGTTTCTTCGGAACGCTGAACTGAAACTCGTCGTTTTGGTACTAAATCATGGTCAGCCCTGTGAAATTAGCTTGTACACCTTGAATAGCAAATGCAATAACCTCTATATCGAAATTATCATTCGTGTATTCCGATCCAAATGTCTTTTGGAGAAATTCGAGGACGGTTGAGCGGTGGAGTCCGTATTGCGGATAACTATCTCGGACCCAAGTCCTTGACATGTTGGGCTCTAGAGGGCGTAAATCTGCCTATGCTTCTTGAAGAGACGTCTGCGGTCAAACGTTTAACAATGATTAGTTGCTGCAGCCTCAAAGGCAAGTCGTGTTGGAGCTTGAAAGATGAGACTCCAGCTGGCTGGGGAGATCTAAATACCTCTATTCAACAAGCCCGGCTGGGTTCAGAACCCGACGAGAGCCTCATTGAGCATTGACTGGTCCCTATGGCATATGATCGGATGCGGTCGATACTTGATAGCCCACCCGCAATGCCCCGCACATGCCTGTCATCTAGATCCCTCTCTACAAGCGAAGCAACTGGAGACTTGCATGGGCATCCAGGCCCACTCTCTCTGAAATGGTGAGACCTTATAACAGGGTGACAAACAAGACTTGGAATGTCGGACACCGAAGCCATCACTAGCCATTCCACGTCGGAGAAGATTCCTACGTCTGAGCCTCTCGGCGCTGCGATGATGTTAAGTGAAAGTTTCGAACTGGAACCGAAGCAGTGAAGAATCTAGTTAGGAGTTAGGACTGGGGTCTGGGGGTCGTATGGGACCATAAGTTCGAACCCCTGCCTGTTGGCCAACCACCTACTTGGCCAGTATCACCATCTT